>NW_028252702.1:600000-854572 GCF_964263255.1 Lissotriton vulgaris | reverse complement strand
GTGCCCCCTAAGGTAATAACAAGTAGGGCACACAAAAACGCCTGCAAGGGTGGCTGCAGTTACCCCTGGGAACTTTTCACTATTGGTTTAGAAGGGGCCAGAAGTCACCTTTACCCACAGGCTAGTGGCAGGAATAAATATGGCACCCCTGGAAACCCTTTTCAGAACACTACTAGACTTGTGGAAGACAGAAGGAGGACTGCACCTGATTTTGAGACTTGTCAGGATACCTGCTCCCATTTGTACCCAGCACAAAGAAGTGAACTCCAAAAGTCAGTTGACTGGCCTTCTTTTAAGCTACATGATCACAAGATGCTAGAAGCCCAGCTTACTAGTACCACCTGGGCCTGCCCTGGACCCTGCTGGAGGCTTCTGCAGGAGTGAGTCTTGACCCCAAAGTGCTCTTCCTAAGGTCTTGATGACCCTTGGCTTTGTCAAAGTGTACTCCTCCTAAAATCCCCTGAAACCTGTGACTTAGAAGCTTTCTGGCTTCTCTGTCTCCACCGCTGACATAAACATTCGATGGTCCAACAGAAAAGGACCCTTGAAGGATAAACCATGTGTCTGCCCACCATTGTCTTTCCCTGCCTGGAATGCCTGGTGGGGATGGGCAGTGTAAAATGTTTTTATTTCGAGCAAATAATGTAATACTTTGTAAGTTTGCGGGTGACACAGCCATCTGTCTAACTTACAATGAATTGACAGGAAACGGTGTGATGGTGGTTCCTGCCAATGGTAGAGTTATCCACTGAATTGTCAGGACTTCATCAGGGCTACAGAGCACTGTACTCCTTCGCCCTGCCTGAGTACACACTCATCCGCCAAACTCAAAATCAGGCCATAAGTCCGAAAGTAGACATCTTCACAGGGAGACGGTGCTTAAGTATAGTGCCAGCAAGGGAACTTCCGTGGGTAGGAGTTTTAAATTTCCTCCACTCAGTTTCTCTATCCCACCTGCGTTTTATCATGGTCAGTCTTAAATCATAAACAAAATAGGAGTATAGAGGGAAAGACAAAACTAGGACGCCCCCCACTCAGTAAGTCATCAAACAAAATAAGTCCTAGTTCTCGTGGCAATACTTGTCTATTAATATGTAGACATCACTGGTTAAGCATTAGTCACCCCAGGGAATCTCATAAACTAGAGATTATCAAGATGTCTCAATGTATTGCCCTTATAAAAAGCAACCCGGCTCTGATCTACACATTTAGAACAACACACGACCAACAATCCCTTTAGGAGACGACAAAAAAATGTGTGAAGAGCAAGATGGCACCTCACGGGCGCACCACCAATGGGACCCCTGGCTGGTACTCACCAGGATGGCCCTGTTCTCATCATTGGTGCCATCAAGCTTTAACGTTAACGTGTCTCAAAACCCAAAGTAAAAGGACAGTGAATGGTGCAGTGGACACAACTTATATGTGAAAAAAACATACAACATTAAACATTTAACATACAAGTTACAGTGCAACCAGGACAATAAATGTTACTCATATTCCTTTCTTTGTTGCTGTAAATTGGGTGTGAATCGATAGGTAGTATTCACACTCTCCTTTTTTATGTTTATGTGTTTACTGTTTGCAACAAAGAAAGGAATATGAGTAAAATGTATTGTCCTGGTTGCACGGTCCATGTATTCTCATTGTTCATTACAACTCAAGATCCAAAATGTGAGCGGAATACCTGCATGTATTCATCGGGTATTCACTGAAAAAAACAAAGGTTACACAGATGTTATAGTTAGGCTGACATTTCACTTGTACAAAACCAGAGACTTTGAGCATTTATCGTTAGCTCAGCTAACTATGACTCGCACCCCCACAATGCACTGCTTATGACCTCACATATTACATAACTCATGACATGGTCAGTGACTTCACTGATGACATCTCAAATGACACTGTGGTGACAGCGACCTAGGCACAATGACTGGGGTGGTGACTGGAACCATCGATCAGTTCTTTAAGAGAGTCTCTAATGTGCTGGAATAGGAAATCGCTGACGTGGAGAGGCGTCTTTCTTTGGACTTAATAATGGGGAAGCGATCTTCTTTGGGGCAAATAAGGACTGTTGCTTCTCCAATACCTATAAATCATATAGTAGAAAAAATTAGGCAGGTGGATATAGAGGATGCTGAGGATATAAGAGAAGAGTTGGGCAGTTCTAGTAGTGTTTTATCACTGCTGAGTTTGTCCACCAGTACCGATAACGATGGTCTATTGAATTCTCCTAGATTATCTATCCCATCTCCCCCAAATATGAGTCAGAGGACGCCGCCTAAGATTAAAACTACTAAAAAAAGAGGGGGTGGTTCTTTAAAGACTCGCCAAGCCAAAATGCAAAAGAGGAGCACAACCTCGATAGTGTCAGATGCTGTTCAGCCGCCAATCCCTCCCAGGGCCCCCTTAATATCAACTCACCGCCCATATTGTTTTACCGATGAGGGTGGCCTTCTGGAAAAAATTGAAATCCTGGTAAAATCACTGATGCTGCCTCTCTTAGAGAGAACAAGGATGATCAATACACATCTAGACCTGATCGACAAAAAAGTAGAAGGGAAAACACTTCTATTGTCTGACCTGGCAAAGGGACTGACCAGTATAAATGCCGGAGTAAATTCTGTAAATACTATGCCACCAACGGAACAATGCCCTCCCTGTCCTACTCTCTCTACAAAAGCAAACTATGTAGGGAAAAAGCCAACTTGTAATTCACCCCAAAAAGCACAGACATCTTCTTCATTGGAGAAGATACCTGCACCTAAAGTACCAGCAGAACGCAAGGAAGGTGATCAAAGGGGGGATAAAACGATTCTGGGGAAAAAATCAGAACTCCCACAAAGTAAGATTGACAAGGATAATGGGGCAAAGGACTTGCATAACATAAATCGACAATCATACAGAAGAGTAGCCCTACCGCCAGAAGCTGCCCCTTATGCTATTATTATGGTAGGAGTCCCTGAGCTCCCTGTAGGTATTAAGGAAGACCATCGAGCCTTAAGAAATAAAGTTGTATATTTGTTGTGTAACAATAGACCTTTGCCTGCCCACATTAACAATCTTAAATGTTAGGCGTGCAATTTGGGTTGGTTCACGACCAAAAGACAGGAAGGGGGATGTAATCATTGTACATTTTAAAGATCATAGAGCTGTGAGGCATATTGGGGACTGGTATGATGCGAGAGGCAGTGATTCCATCTCCACACATTACCTTAGTTATTTTTATCCGCAGACACCAGCCCCTTACTTAAAAGAATGTTCATTAGGAAGGCACTCCGTAAAAAGGTCCGGATTTGAATATTATGGGCGTAATCAAACATTTTTTTCCCAATCCCAGAGATTTACTGACTTCTACCCCAGGCTGACTCATCGTCCAATTCCAGGTCCGAACGATGAAAACATTTATCTGTTGGGTAACAGAGGTAATGCATCAACTGCCTATAACATACCAACCCACAATCGGTTCGATTCATTTTCGGGCCTTGAATTTGTGGATTGACTCAAAAAGGACACTCCTCCCATTAATACTCTAGGAATACAGGAGAATCCTGATAAAATTAAGGGGAACTTAGAAGACCAAAGGCTGTGGGAGGGTAATGTAGACATTAACCTAATTGAAATTACGTCTGTAGAGACCAATGGCCCTAACAATGAGGAAGGCTATACAACTAATAGCAACCTTGAACAAAAGAAGGGGGAAAAATGTGGGGAAGTTAGTTCCCCGACATCTAGAAAGGATTCGGGTAATGCGCTTTTGTGTGACTAATAGCAACCTTGAACAAAAGAAGGGGGAAAAATGTGGGGAAGTAAGTTCCCCGACATGTAGAAAGGATTCGGGTAATGCGCTTTTGTGTGAGTACGCAGTGACTGAGAATAGGAAATCCTGCACTTTTTTCTTCTGGAACGTGGCAGGTTTGAGACAGAAAATTAAAAACCCCTCCTGGGAAAGTATTATAAATGGTCTTGATATTCTGGCCTTGAAAGAAACTTGGTCAATTGACCCAGTGCATATAAATGGTTAGAGAAGTTTCTTCACTCCGGAAGTGGGGGGCGCACATGGGAGAGCAAAGGGCGGGCTAATCATGTACCTCTCAAACCAGCTCAAGTATGACCAGGTACGTTTCTCGTCAAAGTCCAGCTACTATCAGGTAGTAATGATAGATAGCAGGAAGGGAACTCATTTTATTGTCATAAACTTTTATAATAATATCCCGAAAAATGAAACTCTAACCACCCTAAAAATGCTGATTGAGGATATACAACATGAAATAGATAAAAATGAAAGGGAAGTAATAATTTTCTGGGGGGGTGATTTTAATTGTCCACTTTGTAAAAAGGGCAAACAAGGCATCTGTTGTTTAATGTTAGAGCAGGACATTAACCTTATACACTTTGACTTACTAAATGAAATACTGTTCACTTATGACTTGGGATAGGTAAATGAAATTGCCCAAAAACCAACTCCCTTTGTCCCGACATTTATTGGCAGAGGAGCACTGACCACTATTGACTTCATCATTTCTTCAAACAGTTATGGCCGCAAGATTAAGAGGCTTAGGACCATAGAGTTGCCATTGAGTGACCATCGGCCGCAAATAATGGAGATCGAAAACCCATTTTGGGAGCAGCATAACGATGGGTCCCTTACGCATACAGCCACCGAAGTGATTCTTGGGAGGCAAAATGGGTATACTCTTAAATGGGGTAAGGTGGTCCGAGAGAAGTTCTTAGGCAAACTGTTGAAAAATTGTTCTGATAGTTTCACGATTTGCCTGGGTGAGCACTCTGACAGTGATCAGATAATAGAACACTTTAACATCATAGCATCTTCTATTAGAAATAGTCTGTGGGTGGAGGCAAACAGACGGGCAAAAGGTAACCAGAGATGGTTCGACAATGCATGCACAAGGGCACTGACCGACCTGAAACATGCCATCCATAGGACACCCCGAGACCCTTTACAAATAAGAGGTTTAAGGAAAATATACAATGAGACATTAAAAAATAGGAAAAATGTTATAAAAAGGGAGGCCTGGTAAGTCCTATGTGCAGCGTCACAGTCTAAAGATGCATCTGCATTTTGGAGGGCCGTAAATGCCCCTTTTCTTTATGATAACACCAAGGCGCGCATGGAGATTGCAATCGCTGAGGATGACTGGGTCGAACATTTTTCCAATCTTTACAGATCCCACGATGAAAGATCTATTATAGGTCCTAGTACATTGTGCGATATAGGGGTAGGGGCCCAAAAGCTTGTGGTAACCCTGGAGGAAGTTATGATGGGTTTGAAAGCAACAAAGGGGGGAAAGGCTGCAGGTCCTGATGAGATCCCAGCAGACTTGTACAAAGCAAATAGTGAGATCTGGGGCCCCATGCTGGTACAGCTTTTTAATGCCACGTTAGCGAGGGGATTAAATCCTTCATGGTTTACCTCGGTCATTGTCCCAATATATAAGAAGGGAGACAGACAAAATTGTGCATGTTATAGACCAATCTCCCTTTTAGACTCATCTATAAAAATCCTTGGAAGAGTCATCCTAGCCAGACTTCAAAATTGGGCAGAGGACAATGGGATAATAAGTGACTTGCAATTTGGATTTCAGAAGGGCATAGGAACAATCGAAAATCAATCAAAAATATACCAGGGTAAAGGGTGAACGCCTGTACCTTACGTTTGTCGACCTTACATCGGCATTTGACTGTGTGTCCAATGGTAAATTATGGGCAATTTTAAAAAGGTTGGGCGTGGAAGATCCTATTATCTGCTTTTTAAAAGAACTATATTCAGGGGCCACAGCATCGGTTCGTTATGGAAAGGGGGCTGAATGTACCAGATAATTTGGGGTAGGACGTGGGGTACGCCAGGGCTGTGTCCTGGCTCCATTTTTATTTCTGGTCTATATAAATGGACTTGAGCTTCGTCTTTTACAAGAGTGCAGGGATATGCTCTGGGTTGGCAAAAGATCTATCCCTGCACTCTTGTACGCGGATGACGCAGTCCTAATGGCCCGGACCCCCTTGGCCCTACAGAATCTGATAACATCTTTTGATATGTTCATGTTGAGCTTGGACTTAAAAATTAACTGTAGTAAAACCTTCTCCATGAACTGTGGTACACGAACTAGGAACCAAATGAAAAGAATGTTCATAAATGATATTCCCCTCGAAAACACCTCCACTTTCCCCTACCTTGGTATTTTGTTCCATGACACTGGGTCTTGGACAAGTGCTGTAAAGGCTAGAACTTTCTTGTTCTCAAAAATAATAATGTGCAGCTGTGGCGCGAGGCCATAGATGGTCTTGTCAATCATTCCATCATGCTCCGGTCTATTCTGGGCCTGCCCGAGAAGGAGTCGCTGGAGGAGGTTGTCCAGGAGGAAGAAGGTGTACCAACTCCTGGTGTCCTTAGTGGAGAACCTGGTGTATTTATCAGAAGGGCTGAAGAATGAAACGGTCCTGACGGAAGAGGAGGAAGTAGAACTGTACATGTAAAATAGATTTATTTCATGAACACTCATTATTTCCATCTTTATAAAATATATTTCGAGGGGCCTGTTTGTGCCCCAAATTCTCAGTCCCCACTGCACGGATCATCCCTAAATGTTCCCAATCAATAGTACCCATTGTGACACTGACTGGGCAAAAATTTTGTGCAGATTGGTCAAACAACGCCAAAATTGTAGTCAAGTCAAAATATGCTTTTTCTATGAACACTAGGTCCGAACTATAACTACCTACTGGCAACCATCAGTAGGTGAGATATATATTCACTGAAAAAAAAACAAAGGTTACAGGGACGTTATAGTTAGGCGTACATTTGACTCATACACACAGACACTCATGCACACATACAACTAATCAATCACCAATACAGCTACTCATGTACCTACTCACCAACCCATACAGCCACATAGACACCATCTGACAGATTTATACAGAGATTCAGGCAATCAAGTCAGTGACCATGCATTCACTGTAACATGTAATCACTCACTCATATAGTCAGTCATACACTGAATCATTGATACATGGACTCATACACCCATTGCTTCATCAATACACTTTGGCATATATATTTAACATGGAAACATTTTGAAAACACTCACAGTCAATGTATGATTTCATGAGTGATGTCATTTGAGATGTCATCAGTGATGTCACTGACCATGTCATGAATGATGTAATATGTGAGGTCATAAGCAGTACATTGCAGGGGTGCAAGTTTAGTTAGCTCAGCTAACTATAACTGTTCAATTTGAAGGGTTTTGTACGAGTTAAATGTCAACCTAACTATACCGTCCTTGTAACCTTTGTTTTTTTCCAGTGAATTTCTATGGGTTTTTTGAAATTCTATTTCTAACCATAACTTCCCCGAACCTTTGTTTTTTTTGTGAATTTATGTTTTTTAAATGCTAATTCCTAACTATAACCATGACCGAAGGGGGCATGGCCTTTAAAGACCTCTTAGCAATCCTGCTGTGTGGGACTGGAGATAACTGGAGGGGAAGTTAGCCCCCAAGGATGTCCTTGGGGACCAACTATCCCTCCTATTACCTCCAGCAAGTCCCACACAGTGGAATAGCTGAGACCTGGTAGGAACCCACGTCCCCGTTCTCCACCACTCTGCAAACATGCCTCCTGGCGCACTCATGGTTGGGGGAAGAAGCTCACTTTTCTTGTGAGGGCCTCAGGAGGCAAGGAGACCTCATCCTCCCACACGCAGTGTGTTTTTGAAGAGTGGTAGAAAAAAGGGGCTCTGTTGGCCCCTAAGGACTCACACCAGCAAATAGGACTTTTTCCCCCAAACAGCAGCATGCCAGAAGGCGCACTTGCAGAGTGGTGGAGAAAGGGGGTGGGCCATATTTTTCTTCTGTATTTAAGGAAGAGAGGCCTCCTGGCTCCCCTTCCCTGAGTCATTTTCTGTCCCTGAGACCCCATCCCCCCGGGACAGCACCCTCTTCAATTTTGTTTTTCAAACCAAAAGGGAGGGGGGCCATGTGGCCCTACTCCTGGGTCGATTTCAGTGCAGGGACCCCTTTTCCGGGGCCTAGGCTTTTTTTGTGAATTTAAAAAAAATTTTAAACTAGAAAGAGAGGGGGCACGTGCCCCACCTCCACAGGCTTATTTCGGCCCTGAGCACAGCCATTCCCTGGGGCCAGGCCTTAATATTTTTTTTAATAGGTAGGGGGGCCCGTGCGGCCCCCTCCTTGGCTAACTTCAGCCCCCAGGGGCCCCATCCCCTGAGGCCAGGCTACTTTGTTGGGGACCGTGGGGGAGCCTGAAGGCTCCCACTGACTCTGCTGTCTCCCCACCTCCTGCGGGAGCCGGCATTGCTTTGGGATCTAGGAAGCTGCTGACATGCAGCTCCCTGGGTCCCAAAGCAAAGTGTTTTTTTCCATGCTCACTTCACACCAAGCAGGGAAACAGACACAGCTCTGCTATCAGCATTTAGGCTCTTGCTTGCTGAAAGCAAATCTGCATCTTCTATGGAATGGCGGGAGCATTGCTGCCACCATGCCGTACAAAACTGCAATGTCCCAGGGGGCCATGTAAGGCTTCACAAGGGGGACCCTCCCTTCTATGTAAGCCCTGGGGAGGGGGTGATCCCCAGGGCAGGGGACCCCAACTGACCCCCTTCATGTTTGTGTTTGTAACCTGGGGAGGTGGCAGTCCCCTACACTTTGCACTTTTTAAAAAATGTATGTGTTCCGGGTAGGTGGCTGTACCTGGGGTTGTGGGGAAGGCTGTAGGGTCGCCCCCACACCTTTGTTTTTAAAGAATGTATGTGACCTGGTCAGGTGGCGGTCCCAAGGGCAGCAGGGGAGCCGCAAGGCTACCCCCCATGCAATTATGTGAGTGCCCCGGGGAGCTGGCGGTCCCGAGGGCTTTGAACAGCCCTTGGATGGGACCCCCATGAGCCACCTTCCTATATATTTTAAGAATGCACCCAGGACCTGGCCCACCTTGGGGCCTATAATGAATGAAGCGCATTTGCCAGGGCTTCATTGTTTTCCCATTACAGGTGGGATAAGCTAATCCAATGCGACTCTGGCCGAATTGTTTTTCTTTCACATTTTTGGGGGCCCTGGTGGGTCCCTGTGGAACACCCAAAGAGTCCTATGTGGTCAGGATGTTTCTAGCCTGCCCCATTTTCTTTTTTAAATATTTCGTTTTGTGACTCGGTTCAACCGAGTCACAAGATGGTTGCCAACACTTCCTTGTTTGAAGTGTTAGTACCCAATAAGATCGCAGGCACGTGATCGGGAGGGCTCACTGTTCCACTACAGCCACAGTTGTATATCTGAGAAATCTTTAAATTTCTCAGCAACTACTTAATGGATTTAAACCATTTAACAAAAAGGTCCCTTTCTGTACCAACATCTACCTTTTTGCCAAATTTGGTGTAATTCCTTTCAGCAGTTTGGGCTGTATCCCTGTCTAAAGATTCCTATTGAAATTAACATGGAGAAAAGGCATTTTGGGACCCACCTTTTTCTTGGCCCCCGCTTGACGGATCACCCCTCTGAAAATTTTGCAAGGATTCGTCAAAGGCATTAAAGTTACTGCCAAATGAAAACACTCTCTTCCAATGTAAACTACATCCTAATTATAACTACCTACTGGCAACCAGCATATATATGTGTATGTATTACCTACTGGCGGTCGCAAAAATAAAAAAATTGCAGCTTTGTACTTTTTTTTGTGTGCATTTGTTCATATAAATATGTATACATATGAACATATGCACACAAAACAAAAAAATGTACATACTTTGTTTTCCAATTGCCAAATTTTATATATAAAAAAGTAAATAGAAAAAATACATTTTATGAAAAATATCTTTAAAATTTGAAACATTACTATATATAAAAAATATAAAATTAAATACACAAAAACATGATAATAATAATAATAATATATATTTAAACAATATCACCAAAACTATTGAAATCTAGGAGTAAAAAATATACTATTTCCACTCCAGTCTCTGAAGCAGTATGGAAAGCATTGGACTCGGGAGGGGTGAAATGCACTATTCCCACGCCAGTCTGTGCAACAATAGGGAAAGCTTTGTACTGCGAAGGTGTAAAATGTACTATTCCTGCTACAGTCAGTGCAACAGTAGGGAAAGTGCTGGAACAAAAAGGGTAACAATTACTAGTTTCCACCCCAGTCAGTGGAACAGTAAGAAAGTGTTTGACTCAGGAGTGGTAAAGTATATTATTTCCACTCCAGTCTGTGCAGCAGTAGAAAAAGAGTTGTCCTGTACAAGGGTAACATGTACTATTCCCACTCCAGTCTGTGTAGCTGTAGGGAAAACAATGGACTCATGAGAGGTAAAATCTACTATACACACTCCAGTCGGTGCAACAGTAGGGAAAGCACTGGACTACGTATGGGCAAAAATAATATTCCCACTCCACTCTGCAACAGTACGGAAATTTTTGGACTGTGGAGGGGTAAAATGCATTATTCCCACCCCAGTCTGAGCATCAGCAGGGAAAGTACTTTTCAAACATAAAACCAATTTTTTATAACTGAATTAACTGAACAGAAATGTAAAATTACTAATATAAAAATGATGTACATATTTAAAAAACAATTAAACAATGTACATTTGCATAACTATAAAATCTTTAAATAATTGCTATTCATTAACTAGTTTATTAAATTCCCACACTAAACTCCTACATACCTAGCAACCCACAATTAAAATAAAAAAGTATAACACAATGAACATATTAAACCAATACAATAATTAATAATACAGTCATAATTAATTGTTCATAAATGATGACTTAAATAACGTTCCAGCCTATCCCCCTAAAAATGCAAAAGCCCACACTTAACATATAACTTAAAAAATATATGTATTTAACAATTTGCATAATTATAAATCAATTACATTTTTATTAAAATTAATAATAAATTGGTATTTAATATTTACCGAATTCACTTCCCACACCATACCCCTACATATACAACAACTCACACCACATGGGTGTGCAGATTCACAATGTACTGCAAGACCTTACAAAAGGTAAAAGTGATCCATACAAATGTTTGTACCCTAACATAGCACAGCATGACAAAACATAACATAACAAACACTACATAATAAAACATTACATAACCTAGCTTCAGCTTAGGTATGGAGCTTGGTTATTGAGTGCATTGCTTCAAACGGGGCTGACCAGTGAGAGAATGAATCAATGAACTTGAGCTGAGAGGAATTACCTTCTGCAATTCATTTTTAGGTCAATGAATCAGTTTGCGTTCAGGCTGGAGGGTCATACATCTTATGTAATGCACCTCGAAGTGCCTGAGACTCTACACTGTCTCCTGGCCTTTGAAAAAGGAAAGATTGCCTCAGTGAATTGGGATGGAGTTTCTTACAGCATTATTTTCCTTGTAGGTTAAGCTCTACAGCTGAGGTAAAGGGGTTCATGATGGCACACAATATTGGAGTGGTGAGACTGTACCAAACATTCTATTCTGTTTTCTAGAGTTATAAATTGCATGAATACCCAGAATGACCTCCCAGCGCTGACCAACCACAGGACAACTACCATGCGAAATATACTCGAACAGCCTAGACTAAACCAGTTTTCGGAATTTCAGTTCTGATTCCATTTGCCTCATTTGTAGTAGTTTGAAAGCTTCGAGGCAATGTAAGGAAAGGAAAAAGCCCCAGTTCCAGCTTTCTTAATTCTAGGAGTAGCAGCATGTCAGTGGAGCGTAACAATCCCAGTGGATTGTAAGGAGTAAGGAGTGAGAACATCCTGGATCAATTTAGAACCTTTTTATGGATCACCTTATGTACAAGGCAGAGTGTCTTGAAAGGAACTCTTTAAGTCTTTTCATCACTGGCTCCCAGTGCTGTCCTTGCTAACTGATGCTTCGGTATTTTTAGGAGGGTGTGTGCAGCAGCATTTTGTATGACCTGCATTCTTTTCAGGACTGACTTAGGGTTTCAAAGGTACAGAGAATTGCCATGGTCGAGTTGACAAATTAACAGGCCTTATGTCACTAAATCATCTGTTGGGTCTGGTAGCCATCCCAAAAGTCTTCCTAGAGTATGAAGTAGGCCAAAACATGTTGCTGCCAGTTTCTTGACCTGGATTTCCATTATCAGTTTTCTATCCAGCCAGACTCCCAAGCTCTTAACCTATGTTTGGGATAGGATGACTGCTCAAGACAGTTGGCCAGCTCATTTCCAACCACCTAGTTGGATTGTTACCCACTAAAATCACCTCTGTCTTATCTCTGTTGATCTTTAAACTGATGGCTCACATCCTATCAACTATGTGTTTAAGGACCCTATTATGAGTTTGGCTGTGTAGTAGTGCGACCTCCCGCACCGCCAAACCTAATTACAAACCGCCCTCCAGATCAGGAGTTTTCTCCTGACGGACCGGCAGTTCTTTGGCATTCCCAGGGAACCTATTAAATAGGCACCGCAATGGGAACTTCAAAGGCAGTACCTGCACGTCATGCAGGTACTGGTGTGCATGCACACAGGGGGCAAATGTTTTGCCCCCTGTGTGCATCCACATGGCATGAGGCACCAGAGTTTCCTCATGCCACACTTTTCAGGAAACTCTTAATATGCTTGGGGGCCCGCCATATTGCAGCCTCAATACTGCTGTACCACCACCAGGGATGTTGCGGCAGTCCCAGGGTGACCCGACCACCCTGGTCATAATATGGTGTTCAGAAGTAAGGTTGGGTGGAGTCCGCGCAGCAGGGCTACAAAGAGTGCCACGGAGTTGGCAACAAACTCTGTGGCACTCCACGTAGCTCTGCTACGCCACCCGCCTCCACCCCCCCTATTATTAATATAAATTAAAAGTACATTAAAGCATATTAAAGATACTTAGCTTTAAACCGCGGCGTCCCCGGGCTGCCCTCCTCGTCTTCTTTGGCATTAGAAATACTGATAAGAAAACTGCGCATGCAGTTTCTCTCGTAAGAAATGTGCATGCGTGGGCGCATGCGTGGGCGGTGCGCATGTGCAGTTTTCTTATCAGTATTTCTAACACCGAAGAAGACGAGAAGGGCAGCCCGGGGACGTTGTGGTTTAAAGGTACGTTTTTTTAATATGCTTTAATGTACTTTTAAGATCTGTTACTAATAGGGGGTGGAGGCGGGCGAGTTTTGCCTACTCTACGTTCTCCATAGAATGCAGAGTCGGAAAAACTCCACACCCTCCATGGGCGGAGCAGAGTTCTCCGGCCACGGTTAGTTAGAAGACCGCCACCACTGCGACGTAGCAAGTCTGGCCCTTCATGGACCTCCAGACCCCTAATGTAGCCCTAAAACAGGATTTAAATTAACAAGAGTTGAGGTATTGTCTGTTTGATGGAACAGACTAATAATAATTTTTGTGTCATCTGCATGGGAGATTGAAGTAAAGCCATAGGATTTTATAATCTCCGCCAGAGGGGTGACATACAGATTGAATAGGGTCGGGCTAAGGGACGAGCCCTGCAGTACTCCGTACTTGAGGTTTGGATTTGGATTGCCTATCTACTTCTTGCACTTGGAAGGCGAAATTATGAAGAAAACAGGCGAGCCATTTCAAGGCTGTGCCCCCAATGCCTTTTTCAACTAGTCTTTTAATGTGTTAGGTGTGATACTGTGTCAACCGCAGCACGTAGATCAAGTAGGATCAAGGCCACAGCACCTCCTATGTCCAGAATTGACCTCAGATTCTTTGATAGTGGCTAGGAGGGAGATTTCTGCACTTCTCCAAATTCTAAAGGCAGTTTGGGAACTGTGGAGGATTCTGTTGGACTCTTGGGCCCTTGATTATGATGTCATGTGGGACCGCCACTGACAGGCCTTTGGTGGCGGTCCCACCGACATCTATCATAGCGGTCCGACTGCCACATTATGATGCAGCCGGTCAGATACTGCGGGCAAAAGGACCGACCAACACCCCCTACAGGCTCAAAGAGCCCATCGAAGGGTCAGTTTTACCATAATACCTTCAATGGGAAGGTGCCTGTGGAGGCACTGCTGTAGAGATTACAAAGGACCATTACAGCTGCCTTTTCATTGTGTTCTGACTGCTATGAAAAGGAAGCTAGAATGGGACTTTGTGGGCCCCTAGCAGGGCCCCCATCCCCATGAGTCTCCAGGTGGGAAAATGTGGTGCACCTCGAAATATCCATGCATTGTGGATGTTTGCAAACTGCCCTTTTCGACCCCAGCTTGTGCTGTGGCCCTTTTCTGTAATCGAGCAGTTGGAACTTCACCAGTTTTAATGGCTGTTTGAACATATTAGTCAATATGGTAACAACTGGCATCTCTCCTTTGGACATAATATCAGGAACACACAGAGGAATTGCTGGATGACCAGGATCATATGGCCATACATTAAACAAGGTTGTTTCAAAGCACAGTCGCACAGCTATGTGGCTTTCAAAGTTCAAAAGTAAAGATATGCTGAATACTATTTTTTAGAAAGAAATTGGAATTTGACTATGTAAAATCCATACATTGTTTCCTTTAATATTAGCCCCACAGGCACAAACAAGTAGCTGCAATTCTCAACTGGGATGCGATTTTACATATGGTCTTCCAAGTAATGGGTGTTCAGTGTAGAACCTGGTAAACCTCCACCTTCCCAAGTTGTTGTAGGATTAACTAATGAGCATTCAATTCTCACTCTTTTTACTTCAGGGTAGAAAGGTCCTGATTCCAAGTTTGTAGGAGGAATAGGTGTTGTTAAGAGCACCTAATATTACCAAGGGTACGTTATTGATCAGGTGTGCTAAATAACATCTGTTCTGATGATTTGGGGTTTTCATGATAATTTTGGTGCTTAATGCACTAAACTCGCATGGCACAGTATACACCATACTCTTTTTCCATGTTAAATTCTGGCAGGTATGACCTGCCAATTTTTAATAAAGGGTGAGGTATTTACTGCACCCAATAGTTACCGGGTGCAGTAATTACCACCCAACTCAAAATTCACACCACTGTAAAAACAGGGAATCATTTCCCCATACTTTACCTAGTAGAAATCTGCGCCCAGACTGTGGAGTCTCTCTATGGTCAAGTATACGATAAAGTACAAAAGCTTATTGAGTACAATGTAAATTAAATGTATATATTTATTTTAAATGTAAAGCTAAGTATTAATTTAATTTAATGAATGTAAATATATTAAGTTACGTTAACATTATTTTTCTAAAGCTTAAATTGAAAAAGAAATTCCCAACTAGAGTAAAACCGATGTTTTTTTATTATGTATTAACACATATTACGTGATTTTTTAATTAATTCCGTCATTTAATTATATTTAATAACATGTACTGTTACATTAACTCTAAAATTGAAAAATATATTAAAATATTGTATACTTAAATAAAAATGATGTACTAATTTTATATATTTAGTTACACATAAACATTGATAATTATTTATATTTTTGACTATTTTTAATAAATAACTCCATTGATTTCTATGGGAAGGTATCGCAGTACCAGTGGTTGGCTGTGTGTGGTTGGGATTACCTCATCCCTGAGCTAGATTAAGTTATTACCGTTCATGGTCCATATTTGTCTGTAATAACTTAAGAAGTGAAATTTGAGAATAGCAATGACCTTACTCTTTCTGTGGGTGGTCATACATCTCTCCTTATAATCTCTTCCTTGCCTTCCCTTAATTCCTCCTTTCCCCTCTCTATTCCCCTCCCATTTAATAGTAATTATTTCCCATTTTCCAGCAACTCCCCTATCCCTGGCACATTTTCAATCCACTCCCCCGTGCCTCCCACATTAACCACTGAAACGTATACTTATATGTGTTTGTGAATAGCATTTTGTAGTACATTTTGCACTACAAAATTTACTTTGTGCATAGGCCTCAATGTGGTTATGTTGAATTTATGTTGACGGGCATGGTTAAGAGTCTACTAATGTATCATGCTTAATGATCTCAGGTTGAATCTGATAGAGTTTGTTCCACCACTTCAGATTCAGAAGATATATTTGCCAAAAAGTTATAATAATGCATCGAATGTGAAATATGCTTCTTTTCGGGTTCTTTTTCTTACCTGAATTTCAAACCCAAATGCTTCATTATCTTGTTTGGCTAAAACCAGGATTCGCCTACGAAGAGAAATAAAAAGTACACTCATTAAAGCAGCAATGTCTGTACTTAACGGAAAAGGAGGGTGTTACGAGTGCACACATGAATACTAGGGTGTGTAATCATGTGTGGCACAATTAATGTCACATGTGTGATCATTCCAGTTACACATATATCTTAAAGACAAGTTGTGTGATAAACATCAGTCCCTTGTATTTTTAGGAAATATTTTCTTTGGCAGATAACACGTGCCTGCTAAAGAACAACATATTTATATGTTGGTGTGGTAAGCATCAAAATCCACATTATATGACAGTGGTTGGGCAATACTTGTAATTGTGTGCTATTTATCACGTCCAATAAATTCTGATCCCTGCTGTGTTGAAGTATTGTGGGTGCTTTAAATATTTCAGTTTTCTGCCAGACGTAATCAGAGCCTATGTTTCTTAATATTATAGACATGCATACAGGAGCATAGAAATGTAAAAGAGAGAGAGAAACAAATAAGCTTTTTTTCTGGTTTAATTGAAATTCAACAATATCCAACAAAACCTACTCTTTTAAAAGAAAAACCACTTCATTGTGCTTTAATGGTGTGAAGGGCCACTTGTGATGCAGATGCTCACTACAATGAAGCTAATTGCAATAGGCCACTAACCACTGAACCGGCCCTGCTCTCCTTTGGAACAAAGCAACAGAAACACAGTGTGCTGAAAATATGAGGACGATATGTTTTACTCGTGCGTTGATGATCTACTTGAATTACCATAAATATTCTTCCTGCTTTCAACACACCTTAGTGCAAGTTCAGTTCAGTTCAGTTCATAAAGTTTTTTTCGATTGTTACAAATTTACAATCATAAAAGCACAAATTTAAAAGTCGTTTTTACATTACATTCAATTAGATAAAAATTACAGAGTAGCAGCTATCATATTGTGCAAAACGCAATCATAAAAATGGACAATGTTATTTCATGAAGAATTAAAACCATTCGAGTAAAAATTCATAATTCTACAGTAATAATTCATCTTTTCCTTAAATAAAATACTCTCTTTAAAAACATGGCAAGTCTCCATACTGCACAATCATTTTCCAGTTGCTGGAGTTTTAGAAAGCAGGACGACGTTGTCTTAGTCCATAAGCTTTTAAGAGCGGGACCAGCCACACTTTTCCTAATTCAAAGTAGAATATGCAGAAAAGGACGGTATGGATTGTGGACTGGCATGAGTGGTTATCGCATGGACACGGTGCAAGGTGTATCGACCAGTCATTCAATTTAGGCCACGAGACCATTCTATGGAATATATTTAACCTACATCTAGCCTCTAACATTCTATCGAATGTAGCAGTTTCATATGACAAATATGGCTCCATTCCAAAGGTAGTTAAAATAGTTTGATGCTGGTTAACAGTAGGTTTAGTGAGTTCACTAGGCAGTCTGGCCTCTTCTAACATGCAGAGCCCCACCCATTTTAGTGTTTCCTGCAAGATTTTCTGCAAGGAGTTTGGGTCTGTAAAATACTCTATGTTCCCTACATCAGTCATAAAATACAGAACATAGCTGATCCATGGAATTTTTAACGCTCCATCTAGTTTTAGGCAATCAGCAAGAATATCCCGATTTAGCTGCGTCTGTTCCTTGATCCAGATACTATGCCACAATAGTATTGGTTCTATTTTAATTAAATCGGAAAAAAAGGGAGGCCCAACTCTTCATGGCAAAAAAAAGCTGATGTACTCGGGGGGACGGACAGTATAAATCTTAAAAAAGAATTTTCCACTGCATTGTATTTGTTAGACCCCCAACTCCTGCTCCATACATCGTGGATACACCTCGCTTTATAAATATGTATCAGCTCCGCAGGGGGTTTCCGGCCCAGTTTCTTGGAGAACCTCATCAATCCAATCCAATCAGTGACACTTATAAAGCGCGCTACATACCCGTGGGGTCTCAAGGCGCTGGGGGGGGGGGGAGCCGCTACTGCTCGAACAGCCAGGTCTTCAGCTTCTTCCTGAAGGAGAGGTGGTCTTGGGTCAGGCGCAGGTCGGTCGGGAGGGAGTTCCAGGTCTTGGCGGCCAGGTGGGAGAAGGACCTTCCTCCTGTAGTCGCTCTTCGGATGCGGGGGACGGCGGCGAGGGCGTGGTTGGCTGATCGGAGGTGGCGTTTGGGAGCGTAGAAGTTGACTCGGCTGTTGAGGTAGCTCGGGCCTTGGTCGTGTAGGGCTTTGTGTGCGTGGGTGAGGAGGCGGAAGGTGATTCTTTTGTTGACGGGGAGCCAGTGAAGGTCTCGCAGATGTCCGGAGATGTGGCTGGTTCGTGGGATGTCGAGGATGAGTCTGGCTGAGGCGTTCTGGATCCGCTGGAGTCTCTTCTGGAGCTTGGCGGTGGTCCCGGCGTAGAGGGCGTTGCCGTAGTCCAGTCGGCTGGTGACGAGGGCCTGGGTGACGGTCTTCCTGGTCTCGGTGGGGATCCACCAGAAGATCTTCCGTAGCATGCGTAGGATGTTGAAGCATGCCGAGGAGACGTTGTTGACTTGCCTGGTCATGGAGAGGGAGGAGTCCAGGATGAAGCCCAGGTTGCGTGCATGGTCTGTCGGTTTGGGTGCGGTGCCCAGGGCGGGAGGCCACCAGGAGTCGTCCCAGGCGGAGGGAGAGGAGCCCAGGATGAGGACCTCCGTCTTGTCCGAGTTCAGTTTCAGGCGGCTGGTCGTCATCCACTCGGCTACCTCTTTCATCCCTTCGTGCAGGTTGGCTCTGGCGGCGGCGGGGTCGTTGGTCAGGGAGAGGATCAGCTGGGTGTCGTCGGCGTAGGAGATTATGCTGAGGTTGTGTTTGCCTACGATGTCCGCGAGGGGGCTCATGTAGACGTTGAAGTGGGTGGGGCTCAGAGATGATCCTTGGGGGACGCCGCAGATGACTTCGGTGGCCTCTGACTTGTACGGTGGTAGGCGGACTCTCTGTGTTCTCCCGTCGAGGAAGGAGGTGATCCACTCCAGCGCCTTGTCCTGGATTCCGACGTTGCTGAGGCGCCGTACTAGGGTGCTATGGCAGACCGTGTCGAATGCCGCGGAGAGGTCTAGGAGGATGAGGGCCGCTGTTTCTCCATTGTCCATCAGGGCTCGGATGTCGTCGGTGGCGGCGATGAGGGCGGTCTCGGTGCTGTGGTTGGCTCGGAAGCCGGACTGTGAGGGGTCGAGGGATCCGTTCGTCTCGAGGAAAGCGGCCAACTGCTTGTTGACGGTCTTCTCGATGACTTTGGCTGGAAACGGGAGGAGCGAGATGGGGCGGTAATTCTTGAGGTCGGTGGGGTCCGCTGTTGGTTTCTTGAGTAGGGCGCTGAGTTCGGCGTGTTTCCAGCTCTCGGGGAAGATGGTGGTGTCGAGGGATGTGTTGATGATGTCTCGCAGGTGGGGTGCGATGACAGCGTCGGCTTTGTTGAAGACGTGGTGAGGGCAGGGGTCGGTCGGTGATCCGGAGTGGATGGAGTTCATCGTGCGGATGGTGTCTTCGGTGCTGATCGGGGTCCAGGCGTGGAGGGTGGTGGTGGGGGGTGGTTGTTCGGTCATGGTGTGCGTCGGTTGGTTGTTGAAGCTGTTGTGTATGTCCGCGATCTTGTTGTGGAAGTATGAAGCCAGGGAGTTGCAGAGGTCTTGCGATGGGGTGATGTCGTTGTTTCCTGCGCTGGGGTTGGAAAGCTCTTTGACGATGTTGAAGAGTTCCTTGCAGTTGTGTGCGTTGTTGTCCAACCGGTCCTTCCAAAGCAAACCAAAGCATTCGATGTCCGGATAAGCATCAGTTTTTTGGCAATTATAGTTTGGGCCCACGATTCATTTTGGTTAAACAAGACGCCCAAATATGAAAAACTCTTGAACTAGATCCTACATAAAAAACAAATAATCCGTTAAGGATCCTTTGGAGGGCAACTTGAGTTCTTGCCAATATAACTGCATCATCCGCATATAGAAGTGCCGGGATGGATCGACCTGCAACATGGGGGAAATCATGTGTTGTTCTAACTAGTGCCTCTCCTAGCCCGTTCGTAAACAAGTTGAAAAGTAAGGGGGCCAGCACACAGCCCTGCCTCACCCCCCTTCAAACAGGAAAGTTAGCTGTATGTTCCACCCCTGTTCCAAACCGTACACTAGCTTTTCCGCTGCTATAAAGAATCCTTTGAAAGAGAATGATTTGGGGGTCTACTTTCAGGTCCTCAAGAACTTCCCACAATCTTATATGTTTTACTGAATCGTAGGCAGCGGTTAGGTCTACAAAGACCATGTACAATCTACTATTTTTTGCCCTCGAATATTTTCTCATGAGTAGGGATAGATTTAAGCACTGCTCCAAGGTTCCAAGCCCGTTTTGAAAGCCATATTGTAAGTCATTTCAAATCTTGTTTTCTTCTGACCATTCCTGCAAGCGTTCTAAAATCACTCGCCCCACCACTTTCACTGTTGAATCTAATAAAGAGATCGGTCTATAGCAGCCTGGATTCTGGCGATCCCTTTTTTAAAAATTGGTACTATTAATGACCCAACACAGGTTTCTGGCAGTTTTGTTTCAAAACTTGCGTTTATAACCTGTGTTATAATAGGGCTCCATAGAGCAACATTACATTTAAACAAGTCTATCGGGATGCTATCTTGGCCGGGTGCTTTACCGGTCTTACTCCCATGTAACTCTCTAATCACTTTATCTAGAGTGAAATTTAAATTATTTATTGGGTGGTCATGCTCTAATTCTTCAACCGATATAATATAGAAAGCGTCAGTACCGTTATATACCTGTGCAAAGTGAGTTATCCACTCCTCCTCTGAAATAGCATTAGCTATTGATGGACCTTTGTGTGTGGTTAGGAATGGTGTCTTCACTGCCCTCCAAAAAGCTGCACTATCCTTTAAAACTGCTGCTGTGTGTAGGGCTTCCCATGCTTTGTTTCTCAAGGTATTCTTTCTTTCCTTTAATGCCTGTCGGTATTCCATCCTTGCAAGTCTAATCTTCTCCACTATTCTAGGATGCCTATGTAATTCTAATTATGGGAGACTAATATATTATCAATTTTAGAAGCACCTCTTCCATTATAGGTGCAAGGCATCAATACTGGGGGCTCCATAAGTTCATTTACAAAGCCTAGGTCAAATGTAGCTAAAATTTCATTAAACAGATCTCCTGCCGTGGAATGACAGAAATGAGTTAAATGAGTTGATTCCTCATATATATGACCACATAATCTCCAATCCTCAATAGGGCACATTGCACAATTAAAATTGCCCATCATAATTAGCAGGGCTAGCATTACACATTGCATATAGTTCCTTACTTTTTTAAAACCAGATAAAGTTCTGTTGAAATCACATTATTATAAAAATGTACCGGTATTACACATTGGTTCATAGGTATAGACACTTTAATTATCTGATAAAAGCTGCTACTCAAAAATGCCTATATTTTAGTAATTACCAACTTATTAGAAATTTACAGGCTCAGGCCGCCCTTAAGCCTTCCCACGAGGCCTTTCACGGCTGGTGTATGGAAGATTTTAAATCCATTGATATGAAGTGGCTCATTGACCCAGGTTTCCTGTAGGCCTATTATATCTCTATCCTGAATGAACGTGTGCCACTCTGGGTTATCTATTTTTGATTGCAGCCCTGCTATATTCCAGGAGATAATATCGCAGGGGGGCTCATCACCATTCAAGGACGGCAGCAGTTGCGTATGCCAGGAGTTGTTACTATCACCAGTGCAAGGCAGTTCAAGTGTTTGCATGATAGAAGTGGCGTTAAGAGGTAAGAAAACCTCATTACCTTCTTCTTGGCCCCTCACTCGCTCAACCCCTGGTCTTAAATGATTACTAGCTTCAAGCACCTTGTTGCTTCTCCCAGATGGAGAGAGAGATCCTCCCTGATGCGCCTTTCTGCCTCAATATTCTCGGTGGCATGGTATGCCCCCTCATTCAGTCAGTCAATTTCCCCCAGAGAGCTTAGAGCTTCAAATTGGTTACTAGTTGGGATATGGAATCTTTGTTGAAACCCTCCTAAGCAGTTCTCTGTCTCATTGTGGTGTTGTAGGCGCCTGGGAAGTTGATAAAAAAAGCCCAATGGAAAGATATTTATACCCCTTGTAGAGAGGTATCTGGATCCAACTCTCTCCAATATGGTTTTAGTCAGGTTAGGCGTGCCAAAAGTTAGCACTATACAATCTTGGCAGGGCTTTACTAGATTCTCCTACCCAGGCAATTCGTCTAGCCATTTTAAATTAAGTAAATAAGGTGTTAGTAAGCCCAGTCCTTGCCCCCAGATGGGGAAGAACCTTATTTCTCAAAGTTGTCCAGTGCTCTACTGTACCGATTGGAAGTGGGGGGACATTCGCTAGGATTACCGTATATAGAGTTGCTTCCGGGGAAGGTTCAAGTTCCTAGATTCTAATGGACATTCCTGCCTTGATGTTACATTGCCAGTTGTAATTGCAGGGATATTCACCATAGCGGTGGTCTGCATGGAGTCCTCTGCCCGCCTCCCTCTCCCTGTCCCTGGTGGCGTGCCTTGCCTAACATGGATTGCCTGCGCTTGATTATGGGAGGTGTTGGGTGTTCTGGCTCTCAACGACTCTAATCTAATCCGGGCATTTGGAGTGTTCAGATCTGGCTCTGTCTGCTGCTGTCGTACAACCCCACTCTCATGGCTAGCTAAAACATGGCTACCTTGCATTGCTCTATTTGAACTCGGGTGAACTGTTTGACTAAAGCAGCTACACACCGTCGGGTTAATATTCATTGAGCTCTCCAGTGATGTCAACCTGTTGTTGATTTGTGTGAGCATTTGCTTTAATGGGTCCAGCATAAGCCCCACTGTCGATTCAAGTTTTGACAAAAAATCCTCCCACCCAGATTCAGACTGAAGTCCTGGACGTGAGCTATCTTGACCACTCGTAGTTAGGACCTGCTCTTGATGTGGTGGCTTTCCCACAGGCTTACTCTTACAGGCCTGATTTTTTACAGAGTTTCTTAATTTATGTATACCCTGTCCCTTTCTCTTTTTAGGTGGGGGCGTAAGTCTATCACAATCAGTGGATTTAGCCTTTTGGCCTCTGGTGGTCACAATTGGCCTAGGCCTTTAATTACTAGTCTCTGGGTTCTCTAATGAGACTACATCCTCTGGATCCTCTACAATAGACTGGGACATTATGGTTATACATGGATTACTATTATGAGGGATTTCTACTGCGGGGAAATTACTACAGGACATACTGTGTGATTTTGTGGATCCAACAAGAGCCTCCGCTCAGTGAGCTGTATTTTGTGGATTAACGCTGACTCTGCCCTCGTTAAAAACATATCTAAAGTTCCCACCACCCCCCGCCCCGTAAGAGATTTACGCCTATTCATTATAGATTACAGGTCCTTCACAGTGACTTTACACAAAAACACTGCACAATTGATAATGATTGATTGCCACCAGTCCCAAAATTACATTCCTGCCCGGGCCCCTCAAATCAATTCCTGGGCTCTACCAAAATCAGACTGATTGGGGTTCTGCCTAGGTATTCTTAAACTCAGACCATATGGGTAAATAAAGTCACTCATAACAGTGCCTTCTTTCCTGGACTGTAGTATATATACAGGGCAGTCCGGTAAGTATTTCAAAGGGTAAGGGGTGGCCCAGCCCGGCCTCTTACGGTCCCTGACGGGCACAGATGGGCCTGCCTTTGGCCAGGGCTTTGCCCGGGTGCTGAACGCCCGCGACCCGTGCTGCAGGATTGGTAATCCTTTTATGCGCCTCCTGGCGCTCAGGTGTCACGTCGGCAGCGTTCGCGCCGCTGTTGATGCCAGGAAATGCAGTCCTGGTTCTACGGCCTGCAATGACTCTTCTGGCGGTAGCGGCCCCCAAACAAGTGGCACAACAAGGTCTATAATGAGCTCCCGCGCTGCGGGAGCCTAGCAATCATTTTATGCACCTCCTGACGCCCAGGTGTCACATCGGCGGTGTTCACGATGACTCTTCTGGTGGTGGCGGCCCTCAAACAAGTGGCACAACAAGTAAGTTGACCAACCGTCCGTAAATGTCATGGACAGTCCGTAATTTGGACCTCACGTCCGTTGTGTGCAGCACTGCCCCCCTGTGAGAGGCCTCACCTTCCGGATGGGGCGCCTCGCGCTCCTCCTCGAGCAAAAAAGCAGCCCCTCCCCGCCCATTGTCATTCTGTATGGGGCTGATGATTGCCACATACAGAACGTCAATGGGGCAGTCTGGGCTGGTAAATCATGTGGTGGCCTTCTCATGCCTCGGTGTACAGCAGGGAGTTCTGTGAAATAAAAGGCAAAACGCTAATGCTGCAACTTTAGCAACGTAAGAAAACAGTTTATACAAAGAAGCCTGTAAAATAAGTTTAAAAGAATTGGTTATCGTTCTTTCACTGTCTCATAATTTTTTAACTGAAGTATTTTCAATATTATATCCAACAAAGCCATGGTTGCTGCTTTTTTATTTTAAGCAACTAACCACAATTAACAAAGCCAATAGTCCTGGTTTTTGTTGGTGTAATGATACTTGCTGTATTATATATCTGGATGCAATGACAGAAACACCATAATACTAGTCGGGCGGAACACTACGCGAGAGCTGATTTTTATCCTAGGTGTTTTAAACTACGCCCTTAATTACATCGAACACTCCCTTTGAAGAGAACCCCCCAGTTTCTTTACACCACTTCAAGCCCTGGAAACAACACCATGTCACAGTCACCTCACATCCTGGCACTGTGACTCATGAGTTCTACGTTTTCAGACTGACTATGTGCAGATGCATGGTGAACTTTCCCGCACCTCACCCCTTGCTTTAGGAACTACAGCAAGGGTGAAGTTATTCATGGGCATCTTCTGTCTGCAATTCTGTAGACAAAGGCTCAGCTCATAATGTGAAAAGGTGGGTGAGTAAATAAGTGAAGGAATGTGTGAATGGCTGGATGGAAGACTGAAAGGATGAATGGATGAATGAAAGGGTGAATGGATAGGTAAAAGAAAGGATGGATGGATGAGTGGAAGTATGGATGAGGGAAAAGGTAAATAGATGGATGTATGGGTGGAAGGGTAGATGGATGGGTAAAAGGGTGGATGGGTGTATGAAAGGATGGATGGATGAGTGAAAGCTTAGATGATGGGCGAGTGAATGGGTGGATAGATGAGTGAAAGGATGGATGGATTGAATTGATAAGTGAAATGGTGAATGTATGGATGGATGAGTGAAAGTAATTGTAATTGTAATTGTAATGGTATTTATTGAGCGCGATTGCTGCCCATAGGCGTCCAAGCGCTGAGATGACCAGTAAGTGACGGAAGGGGAACTAGGGTACATAGGATTTGACAAACAGCAATGTTTTTGGGTTTTTACGGAATGAAAGGAGATCTGAGTTGGACCGGAGTGAGAGGGGAAGGTCATTCCGGAGCCTGGCGGTATTCAGCGAGAACAGTCTTCCCCCGGCTCTAGCTCGCTTTACTCTGGGGACAACGGCAAGGAAGGCCTCCGTTGATCGCAGGTTCCTATTGGGATGGTAGGGGGTGACAAGATTACTGTTGATCGCTGGGCTTGTTTTCCAGAAGGTGCGATGCGCCAGGCACAGTGCTTTAAAGGCCACTCTCTGCCTCACTGGCAGCCAGTGGAGACTTTTAATAGCAGGTTTGGCAGACTGAGTGCGCGGGATTTCCAGCAAAGAACGTGCTGCACAGTTTTGAACAACCTGTAGTTTTCGGAGTGTAGACTCAGGTGCCCCCAAGTATAGGGCATTGTTTGAGTCCAGGCGGGACTGGATAAGACCTTGAACCGCTACCTTTTTAGCTTCTAGCGGAAGCAACGGAAGAACCTTCCTCAAGATTCTAAGTAGGCCAAAGCATGTGGCAGATAATTTTGTGGCCTGGGTGGAGAAGGAGAGTTTGTTATCCAGCCACACTCCCAGGCTCTTCACGCTTTCCTTGGGGGTGGGGGGGGACCCAGTGCATTGGGCCACAAGGAGGTGAATGGCACTGGGGAGGGTGGGCCTAAGAGCATGAGCTCCGTCTTATCCCCATTTAATTTAAGGGAGGAGTTGGTCATCCAACCCTTTATGTCCTCTAGGCAGTTTAACAGATCGGCTGAGGAATGCCTGCTGTTCTCGGTAGCCAGCTAGACCACAAGCTGGGTGTCGTCGGCGTATGACACGATTTTAATGCCATGCGGTTCGACGACACTTGCCAGCGGCCTCATGTATACGTTGAACAGTACAGGGCTCAGGGAGGAGCCCTGTGGTACTCCGCAGCTCAGGGGTTTGCTAGTGGATACTGTTACACCGTCGAAGATCTGAAACGACCTCCCAGACAGAAAGGAGTCAAAACACCTTAGAGCGTCACCTGAAACTCCGATGTTGTGGAGACGGTCCAGCAAGGTGGAATAGCTGACCGTATCGAAGGCGGCACTTAGATCAAGGAGGATCACTGCCACTGAACCTCCCTGGTCTAGTATCCTTCTGGTTTCTTCGGTGACTGCTTGTAAGGCGGTTTCTGTACCGTGCTGTGGTCTAAAGCCTGTCTGGGATGTGTGTAGCAGCGAGTGGTCCTCCAGGAACTGAGCCAACTGTGCATTTATGTGCTTCTCTAGCACCTTGCTCACCCAAGGGAGAAGTGAGATGGGGCGGTAACTGGAAAGGTCGTTTGGATCTAGGCTGGGTTTCTTTAGCAACGCCCATACCATGGCTTGCTTCCAGGCTGTAGGGACAGAGCAGGCGAAAATGGACGTATTTAGGAGGTCCAGGATTACAGGCAGGGTGGCTTTGCTTGCCTGCATCAGGACGTCTGGAGGGGCAGGATCACGGGGGGAACCCGACTTGACCGAGCGGGCCACTTTACTTAAAGTGTCGAGGTCAAGAGGGAGGAAATGCTCGAGCAAAGGCTGGTCTGGACGAGGAGGTGATCTGAGGAAGAGTGGTTTGATCGCTTCCGGGGGTGTAGCTGCAGGTTGGAAGGTGGAATAAATTTTTAAGACTTTGTCATGAAAGAAATCTGCAAGCTCGTTGCATTGTTCCTGGGTTTTGATAGGGAGGGGAGCCGTATTGGCACTAGAGCATTGTTTAGAGTGGTAGATGGACAAAAGGATGAATGATGAGTGAAGAAGTGAAAGGGTGGATGGATGAAAGAACGGATGGATGAGTGAAAGGATGGATGAGTAATAGGATCAATGGATGGAATAAATGAATGGATGAGTATATGGATGGATGGATGGATGGATGGATGGATGGATGGATGGATGGATGGATGGATGGATGAATGGATGGATGGATGGATAAGTGAAAGGGGGATGGAGAGAGAAAGGGAGGATGTTTGACTAAAAGGGTGAATGGGTGGAAGGATAAGTGACTGGGTGGATGGATGAGTAAGTGAATGAATGAATGGCTGGATGGGTGAAAGTGTAAATGGCTGGATGGATGAGTAAATATATGTATGGGTGAAAGAGTGGATGGATGACTGTACGGATGGATGAGGTGAAAGGGTGGATAGATGAATAATGGATGGATGACTGAAAGGGTGGATGGAGGGATGGATGAGTGTAATGATGGATGGAAGGATATATGGTGGCTAGGTTTGCAAATGGTTGAATATGTTTGGATATAAATGGGCACATAGATGAAAGGACAGAATGAATGGTGAAAGACTGAATAATATATAAAAGAATGATTACACCTTGTAGCACCCATTATCTTAAGTAGCATTTCCTATACATTGACTTTCACATTAATATGAGTCATTGTCTCTATATAATGTGTGTGATGTAACGCACTCCGACACCCTGCCCTACATAATTGGGATGAGTAACACTATAAGAGAAATTAAATACACATGAGAGACGGTCTAAGTGAAGATGAGGGGCACCACTGAAGCGTGATAGCAAGGCAGGACTGGCCGGATCGGGCATCGGATGTTTCCCTGGGAGGCTGGAAAAGGGGGGGGGGGCGGTTTTATTACTGAGGGCTAGCACTGCAATGTTCCTTGTATATCCAGTAGTTTTCAATCAACAATAAAAGCGGTTTCACTTATATTCAGGTGTGGTTCACCATTTTCTGGTGATTAATGTAACTGCTGGAGCAAGATGCGAATTTTGAATTGTCTAAGGCAGCAAGCTGCAGCCAAACTGAAAAACTGTGAAGTGCACGATTGTCTCAACATAATATAAACCTATTTTGACTTGTACTTAGATGGTTGTCTATTTACTTACATATATACTATTGCGCAACCACCTCTGACATATCTGTAAAACTTACATTTTGTCCTAAAGCTTTGTCCTGAATTTTGACCTTTTGTCCTTAATTTTTGTCCTGAATTTTGACCCTTGGTCCTGAATTTTTACACTCACCGTCCTGAATTTGCACCTATGCCAGTTGGTCACCCTAACAACAAGGTCTATAACGAGCTCCCGTGCTGCGGGAGCCTGGCAATCCTTTTATGCGCCTCCTCGCGCTCAGGTGTCACATCGGCGCTGTTTGCGCCGCTTGTGGTGCTGGGAAATGCAGTCCTGGTTCTACGGCCTGCAATGACTCTTCTGGCGGTGGCGGCCCCCAAACAAGTGGCACAACAAGGTCTGCGAGAGCCTGGCAATCCATTTATGCACCTCCTCGCGCTCAGGTGTCATGTCAGCACTGTTCGCCCGGCGGGTGGTGCCGAGAAATGCAGACCTTGTTCTACGGCCTGCGATTACTCTTCTGGCAGTAGCGGCCCCCAAACAAGTGGCACAACAAGGTCTGTAATGAGCTTTCAGGTACCTCTAATGTAAATGTTCACTCAGTGCAAGTGAACATTTACATTAGAGGTACCTGAAAGTGTTATGTCAGACTCTGTATCTGTCAAGATATGATTTAAGTTCAAAAATAACCCTGGGCGAAGCACTACGCTACGCTCGCGTAGTTTGCGAAGTTTGCGCAACTTCGCACTACGCGAGCTGCACGTAGCACAGTGCGAACATGCGTAGTGCAGCGTAGCGTAGTGCAGCGGTCATTTTTTGCTTGTTCGTGGTCCTCAACGCCATGTTCGTGACCGCGAGCAAGCAAAATGACATGCTGGTGAGATTCTCAATGCGGGGAGGTCAGGTTTCTCATTGCGAGTGGTTGCGCATGCTCGCGACCGCTCTCGATGAAAAACTACCAGTTCACTTTGAGAAAGCTGCCGCTCCAGTAAAAATCTACTCGAGCAGCAGAAAACTACAGCTCGCACTGTGCAAGATGCCGTTTTCAATGATTGCACAGTGCCGGATGCTTGTCCGCACTGTGCAATCATTGAAAGCGCATCTTGCACAGTGCGAACATGCTACTACGCAGCTCGCGTAGTGCTACGTGAAGTTTGCGTAGTGCGAAGTGCACTTCGCGTAGCTTCGCGTAGTGCTACTTCGCAAACTACGCCCACCCTTATTCAAAAACTAAAGTTCAAAAGCCATCCTGAAAACATTTTGAAACGCTACGAATTTCAATGTGTGCAGCCAAATTGTGTTTGTAGGCTTTTATTGTTAACTTCGTACATACAACACCAAAAACAACAACCACATCACATTGATAAGTGAACATTATGGATTTTGTCTCATAAACAACTTAAAGGGATCAATGTATGCCTCTCTGTTGAACCAAGGCAATGGGGCACTATCCTGTTTCAATAAACTCTAAATCTGATGATAAACCACCTTGAATTTGGACGTAATCTGTTCATTATTTTCCAGATATGTATTCATTAATACGTTCTGCTCCTAAGTGCTCTTCTGGCTAGTCCACCGTTACATCTGGCACTGATCTCTCGCATTAATGGCTCACAATAGATGTTGGTTACAATTGCAAATTGTAATGCAAAGCCGTACTGTGTTTCATTTGCATTTGTTGCATGGTACATTGTATTTTTTGCTTTTTTAGGGATTATTGATTGCACGACTTCTAAATGTGCTTTATTCATTGTAAGCACCACTTGTTGTTTTGAAAATAACAGAAATAAATGTAAAAATATGCCACAAAACTGAATGTATATGTCGAAAAAATAAATGTCATAACGAAAATAGAGGAAGATTCCGACCTAGCTTTGTAAGACTAGTTATTAGAATATATCATATAGGAATCAACATGCTAGAGGTTGCATGTTCCTCTAAGGTTTGGTGAGGGCACTAGGCCCTCATTCTGTGGAGTGGTGAATGAGACACGGACACAGTGGCTGGGGATAGGTAATGGGCCCAGAGCACGTGCGCTCGGCCCCTTTTATTGACCAGGGTCATGTGCTCTATAACGCCTGGTGGTGGGTGGGTGTTAGGTGTATTGTTGCAGCAGGAACTCAGACACTAGACCGTGTCTTCCGTCAGTACATCCCTCCCAACCTTAGTTAAGAAAATTACCCTAACTAAAGTCCAACCTGTGGGAAAGAAAATAGTTCACACCAAACTCATAACTTAAAATCACGACGACTCCCACGTGGTCTTCTCCACTGCTGGTCACGTTGATTGCTGGCAATGTTGTCTCTTCTTGCCTTGGCATACTTGCAACTTGTAAGTGGGCTTTACAGTCTCTCTCGCTCTGTTCCACACCCTGCGAACGTGCAGAAGAATAAATATATATAGAGTCCCAAGTTTGTTACTTTTCGCTGGACCGTGCTGGTCAAAGTGCTTGGTTCAAACTGGTGCCTGTTCCTGACGAGACCTTCAGCTTCAGGTTATCCCTCTCATGGATACCCCTCACTCGTGGGTGTCCCCTCTCATTGGACGACCCGGAGGCCCTTCTGCCAGGCTTCCACTGGACCGGTGGGCATACCGCCTTGCCTCTTCACACATGTTGAAGGATATCACTACGGGGCCTCTTCTCCGTGTCCGAGTTCCACCTGAAAGGGTGTTGTTGGCACTGTTTCAGTCGTGTGCGACCTTCCGTCTTTCAGGATCTTCAGCGTGAGCTTCAACAGTCCGTCTCTCGTAGTGGGACCCGCTGCCACCGGTGTCCCTGAGGCCTCTGCCCCGGGATTTCCGCGCCGTTATGTCCGTTCCATCCCAGAGGTGGGTGTTGCCAACAGACCGGCCTGCTCGCTTCTGTCCTTCCTGAATGACTGTCAGGTTCGCACGTGGATGCTCGCTTCCAGTGATGTTACAGTGTCCCGGTCGTGCGTGTGTACTGTTGTGCACCTCACACGTTCTCCTCAGTGTTTCCCCTTTTGTATGTCGTAGTGTCTTGGTCCACACTCCTCTTGGCTCTCTTCTATCCTCTTGTCTTCCTGTCGTCGTGCTGCTTAGACTTCTTCTCCTTCGCTTTTCTCTTTGGTGGTGGCAGACGTGCCACGCAGACCTTCTCCTTTTCTTCTCTTCTCCTTTGTGGCGTTGTGCCACTCCTTCTCCATCTTCCTTTGCTTTGGTGGCGTCGTGCCACTCCGGCTTCCTCTCCTTCCTTTTCGCAACGCGGTCTGGTCATCTTGCTGTCTTCCTCTTCCTGGCCAGACTTCTCCAGGCAGCGTGCACTCCGCCTGCTTCCATCCGGTCTTGTCCTGGTTCACGGACACTGTCCCTACTCGTCTGTGACTGGACCGGTCGTTGCGATCTTCCCTTCAGACTTTGAATGTTGCGTTGTGGTTGTTAAAGTGCGCTAGTCGTTGATCGTGGACTGTGTCTTGGTGTTTGAACTTCTTGGACCTCTTGCCGGTCCACTCTGCCAATGCTGGCAGGCTATCTTCTGTTCTCTTGTGGGATACTTGCTGTGTTACGGTTTGTTGACCCTTGCTTCGGTCACTTCCTTTCGTGACCCCCGGAGGGTCGGCTTTTGGTGCGGCCATCTGGCTGGCCGGCTTCTTGGGTGCGTCACGTGGTGTGACCGTCCAGGCTCTTCGTGCGACCGTCTGAGAGGGTCGGCTATTGGAGTGGCCATCTGGCTGGCCTGCTTCTTGGGTGCGTCACGTCGTGTGACCGTTTGAACTCATCGTGCGACCGTCTGAGTGGTCGGCTGTGTGGGCGACCATCGGGGTGGTCTTCTGCGTGAATCCTCACGCTTTGCTATCTTGTTTGGTCGCTCTTCGCTCCGTTCCGGTGCTTTAGCGTTGGCGCGCTTTGGTCTGCGCTCTTCCTGTGCGTCATTAGGTGCGGAGGGTTACATCACCGCTCCGAGCTTCTTCATGTTCAGGTCACTCCCGTTACTTCATGGGGTGTGCTTGCTTTTCTTCTGGGACCTTGGAGCAGTGTCGGCGGTCGGCGCGCTTCCTCCCTGTGTTGCACTTGCTTGTTGGGGAGTCTCGTGGTGGTGCTCCTTTCCTTTCTTCCGGCAGCGGTGACAGCCTGTGGCCACTAGGCATCACTGTGCTTTCCATTGGTGTGGCGTCAGTGCTTCTGACGGATTGCGCTTCTGCTCAGTCGTCCTTCTTCTGTTGCGTGGAGTTTCTTCCCTCCTTGCGCCGTTCTGCGCATCGCAGTGCAGTGCTAGTCCGGGTACCTGTGTAGAGTCCTTGCGCTCCTGGCGCACTCACTTGTCGGTGGCATCTCTCCCAATCGAAGGTCTATTCACTTCCTTTGTGAGTTCCTCTTTTTAATTTTAATTTTGCAGCAATTCTTCACTTTCAATCAATCATTTTTACATTCATTTTTGTTTGTGATAATCATTACTTCATAATTCACATATGTATTTACTGTCTGCTACATTTTAGTAGACGCAACGGCGATTGATGAAGGTGGCCCGATGCATTTCGGGATGCCTGTCCATTCTTCAGGAGCCTTTGTTGAAAAAAACAATGTTTGAATTTTCAGTTATTTGCACATACTTGTTCATGTGTACATAATAGTTATCCCATATAAAAACATCATCTTTTAAGCTTTTCGAGACATGCAAGGAGATTGTTTCTTATTCGCCCAATCTAAGGTTAGTAAACTTGGCTACTTCCATGGTTATGTACTGATATATCCTTAGATTTGATGTTGGTCAAATTTTCACTGTTTTACATCACATAAAACTTTTAATCCACTGTCATATCCCCTATCATAAGATTTATAGTGCTATTTGTGGTGATGTGTCGTGATGGAAGTGCTTCCTATTTGATTGAAATTGAAGAATTGCTGCAAAATTAAAATGAAAAAGAGGAACTCACAAAGGAAGTGAATAGACCTTTGATTGCAGGTATGTTTATTGTAGAATTGTATTGATTTAAAGATACTCAAGACAAGTTTTTTATGTAATTCAAGTCAAGTTTTTGATTCAATGAATTAGTAATGTGATACATTCACCCGAACTGTGCACCAGATAAGGGAGTGTAGTTTGCCTTGATGCACATGAGGTTGTGCTGCAGAAAGACCCTCAACTATGGAGGTGGGGGCAAGAGGGTAAGACACAGGGGCCATTTGTTAAATAGCAAACGTTTATTGGTGAAGAAGAAATAAACAAAACTGTTGATGCCAGGATGCCCATGATAAGCACCCCAGCTGGCTGACAACCAGGAGCAAGAATTGGAAAAGGAGCATCATAGCTACAGATGTCAGATTCGTCCATTACCACTAGTGTGTGGCACTTGGAAATTATCCATGTGTGTGCGGATGGACTGAATGCATCTATGGTAGTAGGGGGATCCCTAGAGGGCTGTGATTTGTGACCCAGGGAGCCCATGAACTGTGGATCCCTCAAGGGACCAGTGAAGCCAAAGTGTGTCAAGCTCAGTTTTAACTTGCCCCCCACTTTAGAGGCATGGATCTGGAACCAGGGGGCTTATTTACAAGCCCCTTGCGTTGCCGGCATGCCACTTTTTCCCATATTAAAAGTGACGCACTAACGGTGCAAGGGGCTTGTAAATACACCCCCAGGTTTTTTGCCTGCCACAGAAACCTCAAAACCTGGCTTGCAAGTTCCTTAAGTCATGTGGTTCCCCCATGTGCCAAAGTGAGCTCTTGTGCTTCTTTCTACCCTGCTCCCACATCTGATCTAACCTCACTGGAGATTGAAGGGTGAAGCAGGAAGAGAAAACAATGCTGACTCCCCCACTAGCACTGAGGAAAAAGTGCTGGGTGGGACTTGACTGGCCTGGATCACAAGGGCTGTGGAGATCCACAGTGTTCAACTGCACTGAGGTTGCAGGTGCACCAGAAGCGGCAGGGCACTTGTGCGAAATACCGGCGAGCCCTTTCCAGTCAAAAGAGAAAGCACTACAAAAAGAAATAAAAAGGGTGGCCTGTGGTCACATGAAAGCTGCATCAATGGCAGCATTGATGGCCTAGAAGAGTGCCCCAGAAGCCTCTAGGGTGGCATAAACATTTGCATGTTGTTGTGCTCCAGAAGAGCAGGGGCACTGCAAGGAGTGTTCTGGTGGTACTTGGGGCTAACACAAATGGGGAAGAAGGGCAGGTGACTACACAATCTCCCCACATCTCTAGAAGTTTCTACAACATACATCTCCTGAGTGCACTGAAAGAGTGACCCTAGGAGACTTTGGTTTGTTACTGTAAGAATGTTCTGTTGACAATGAAAAGAAAATCAGTGCTTAGTTCTGTTACCATTTGAAATGTTTCATTGAGTCTGGGGGGCTAATGGTCTACTACTGAATTATATGGTCACACCCTTGACTAAGACAATAGGTCTGACTTTTTTTATTGATGCATTCCCCCTCCTGTGTTACACACATATAGAGGTATTGAGTTTCAAGCAGTTATGTCTTGCTGGTGCACAAACTGTTATAGATGCCTCCGCCATAGTGGTGTGTGTTACATATAAGGGGCATTTCACCTTTGTATAACTTTCATTGTGGTGCACCCACTGTATTTTGTGAGGCCCTTTAGAGCCATAGGTATTTCCATCTGTCGTTTGTACATTATTGAAATTATGTATGAAGTATTTTAATTTGTGTGTAGGAAGGTACTTTTTCATTTTAAAAGTTAAAAGGTGAAAACGGCAAGCAAATTAATATATGTTGTTTGTTACATTGCTGTGTTCTGATCCTCTATCCCAGGTAAAAAATATGTATTGCTTTAGTGTTAAAACTGTTGGAATGTAATGCACTGAAAAATACATTGAAAATACATAAAGCATAGACGAAAAACATCATGCCATCATCATCAATACTAAAAGGGCATAAAACCCTCTTGTCCAAGCCTTAGATAAGCAGATTTAGGGCAGAGGACTTTCTACTTACCCTTTTAGTAAAGGTAGTTGGCCCCATAACTTTGTGTGCCATATGGCTTGGTGGCTGGTGCAAATAATTAGAGCTTGTCATCTGGAAGTACCCAGCCCTCCTCTGGCAGGAGCATGGCTTGCTCTTCTAGCCGTTATTTTAATCTGTGTGAGCATGTAGGTGCAAGTATGACAAATAAAGTGCAATGGGCATTTTTGATGTTAAAGTGCAGGTGCAGCAGTTTAAGTGCTCAGTGCTTATTCTGGATTAAAGTGCCTGTATTTAGTTATGATATAAAGAGAACCATCAAGTGTATTAACAGGGGTCAGAACCAGGTGATTTTTGAGTATAGGCGAATTTTGCGAATTCACAGTTCGCAAATTTGTGCGAATTCGCATAAAAATCTGCGAATTTGTGGTTTTCCCCGCGAAATCGCTGATTTTTTGGCAATTGCACTATACTTAACTGGAGTACTTTCTACTGGCTAATCAGTAAGTGCTACCTCGTTGGGTAAATGTATCGTGCTTTTCCTACACTACAGCTGCGCAAAGGCCCAGAAGAGTTGTCTCCTGTGACCCCGTGTGTCTGTAACTTTGCCACCGCGCCCCGGGGCACCGAGGTCCCTCGAGTGAGCTGTCCAGCACAGTGGGGGAAAGGGCGGGAAGAGGTTGTATAGCCTATTGTGTGTGGGGCCGGGCTTCTGTGCGAGTTCACATGCCTTTTGTATATAAAGGGTCAGAGACCGATCAGAGCAGCAGATGAGGAGAAAGCAGTAAGTGCTACCTCGTTGGGTAAATGTATTGTGCTTTTCCTACACTACAGCTGCGTAAAGGCCCAGAAGAGTTGTCTCCAGTGACCCCGGGTGTCTGTAACTTTGCCACCGCCCATAGTCGCGAGGTCCCTCGAATGAGCTGTCCATCACAGTGGGGGAAAGGGCGGGAAGAGGTTGCATAGCCTAGTGTGTGTGGAGCTGGGCTTCTGTGCGAGTTCACATGCCTCATGTTTATAAGGGTCAGAGGCCGATCAGAGCGGCAGATGAGGAGAAAGCAGTGAGTGCTACCTCGTTGGGTAAATGTATTGTGCTTTTCCTACACTACAGCTACGTAAAGGCCCAGAAGAGTTGTCTCCAGTGACCCAGTGTGTCTGTAACTTTGCCACCGTGCCCATAGGCGCCGAGGTCCCTCGAGTGAGCTGTCCATCACAGTGGGGGAAAGGGCTGGAAGAGGTTGCATAGCCTAGTGTGTGTGGGGCCAGGCTTCTGTGAGACTTCACATGCCTCTTGTTTATAAAGGGTCAGAAACCGATCAGAGCAGCAGATGAGGAGAAAGCAGTAAGTGCTACCTCCTTGGGTAAATGTATCATGCTTTTCCTACACTACAGCTGCATAAAGGCCCAGAAGAGTTGTCTCCAGTAACCCCATGTGTCTGTAACTTTGCCACCGCGCCCGTAGGTGCCAAGGTCCCTCGAGTGAGCTGTCCATCACAGTGGGGGAAAGGGCGGGAAGAGGTTTCATAGCCTAGTGTTTGTGGGGCCGGGCTTCTGTGTGAGTTCACATGCCTCTTGTTTATAAAGGTCAGAGACCGATCAGAGCAGCAGATGAAGAGAAAGCAGTAAGCGCTACCTCGTTGGGTAAATGTATCGTGCTTTTCCAACACTACAGCTGCATAAAGGCCTAGAAGAGTTGTCTCCAGTGACCCCGTGTGTCTGTAAATTTGGCACCGCGTCCATAGGCTCCGAGGTCCCTCCAGTGAGCTGTCCACCACAGAGGGGGAAGGGGCAGGAAGAGGTTGCATAGCCTAGTGTGTGTGGGGCCGGGCTTCTTTGCGACTTCACATGCATCTTGTTTATAAAGGTCAGAGACTGATCAGAGCAGCAGATGAGGAGAAAGCAGTAAGTGCTACCTCGTTGAGTAAATGTATTGTGCTTTTCCTACACTACAGCTGCGTAAAGGCCCAGAAGAGTTGTCTCCAGTGTCCCAGTGTGTCTGTAACTTTGCCACCGCGCCCATAGGCGCCAAGGTTCCTCGAGTGAGCTGTCCATCACAGTGGGGGAACGGGCGGGACGAGGTTGCATAGCCTAGTGTGTGTGGGGCCGGGCTTCTGTGCGAGTTCACATGCCTCTTGTTTATAAAGGTCAGAGACTGACAGCGCAGCACATGAGGAGAAAGCAGCCTCCTGGTCACTGGAAGTACAGGGGGATTGCGCTCGAGAAACTCGTGGATGCCTAGACCTCCATCACGGATTACAGCTATTTGTAGACGGTAGATTTGGGGAGAAAGCACACCTGCCTAGCTTCGACCGTGCTCACTTTGGCTGAATAATAATGAGTTACTGAATTTGAGCTTCAACTCGGGCACCTGCTTTATTTATATCTGGAAGTGCTTCCTGCTGAGGTTTAATTTTTGTGACAGGAGCCTCGTTGCCTAATTGTAACTATTCTCTGACCCTGCTTCAAGGGTCAGAGCAGGGTCAAAGAATAGTTGCAAGTAGGCAACGAGGCTCCGCTTAGGAAGCACTTACAGGGTTACAGCAGGTGCCCAAGTTGAAGTTAATTTCTTTGTAACCCTTTTGTAAATGGTTACAAAGAAATTAGCTTCAACTTGAGCACCTGCTGTAACCCTGTAAGGGCTTCATGAACAAAATTCGTCCAGCTCGCGGATTCACGGATTTTGCTGCGATTTTGCGAGATTCGCGGATCGCAAAATTGCGGAAAATCCGCAAATTCCGCAAGCAAGATGAATTTTCGGCCCATACTTAGTGGTTTTAAATGTTTTTCCGTCAGCTTGCTGACCAAGCAACCCCTCGTATTGCATAGTGCTAGACTGTGGGGATTGTGTTGTGTCCTACAAAGGTAGACACCAACAGGATGTATTTTCAAGTCTTCTTTATTCAGTCTTCAGTCCAAGTTACATCAGTCTTGAATCCAGCCAGCACTGGTGTGGTACCAGCCCCACCAGGAGCATCCTGCCTAGCTCCGCAGCCCATCTCTAACTCCCAACACTCATTCACTCAGACACCCAGACATTCCACACATCACAGGCACACCAACATTCTATGACCAGCTCACACTTTGGCTGAGCAGCTAGAGGCAGCAGGGCTGGAGTACATGTAAATACAACCAAGTATGATATAACAGATTGCTTAGTAAATCTGGGGCTGAAACCCCTCTGGTCGGAAGTGCAGGATAAATACATTAAGATGGGCTGTGTCAGCCATTCCCTCCTTCCCTGCATCTACTGAAAACAGGGGCCCAGGTTTTTCCTAAATCTTTGTAATAATTTCACAGTGCAAAGTTCAACCTGATATCCATAGGTTCTAGGCAGGCCATCATTGCCTCCCTGCAATACAGTATTCCTCGGTCTTTCTTCACCAGATATCCCACCAATTCTCCATGATATAGCTACATAACAAAAGCCTATGAATAATGTCCTCCTGCCCTTGGTCGCATAGCCAACAGATCTCTTGTTCTTCCAGTCTTTTCCACGGGACAAGGGAATTAAGATCGGTAATATCCCTAGCCTATATTTCAGGAACTATACCTTAATCTGATCACTAAAGGGTTCAGTTAAGTATCCCTATGCCCTCAGCCCAGTGGAGCTATGAAGTATCATCCAACTATGTTTATGTCTGGATTGGCAGTCTTTGTCCTCAAGCACTGACAGCAGCTGTGTACTGGCTTTAGCCAGGTTTTTAAACTCCAGGTGGCTTGTTGGTAAATCCCAAATGCTAGATAAACGGAGGGTGCTCAAGGCTTGAAGCAGATAGGTCTGTGGTGGGGAGTTATGCCTTTCATCCAGTTCTGACCAGAGGTGACAGCCCAGGGAAGCATCAGTTGCCAGCCTCAGTTTGTTGCAGCACATCGTTCCAGGTTAGTGACTGTTTGGCAATGCTAAACTCCAGTCTAATCTGGGCCGAAAATGTAAAGTAGCTTGGAGATTGACCTATATACGTATAATTACGTCTAGTATTGTGCTGTCCCACCCTCTAAGAACTACGGTTCCATAGGCCAAAGTTGGAAGAACTTTAGCTTAGGCCACCAGCAAGACTGATGTGAGGGTTGGGCCTTTCAATGTGTTGCAAAGAGCCCTCAGACCAAAGGCCAAAGAGTTGCCCTTCTTTCTTATTTCTTTGAGCTGCTCACCATACTTTCTTTTTCCATTAACATAGACTCAAATATACTTAAAGCTTTTTTGTCAGCCCTATTTTTTCATGAACTAGGAGCCACATGTGCTTATGGGATCTAGTCCCTTGGACTTTTAGGATTTGTGTTTTGTTTCTGTTAATGGTCAGTTTTTTACTTGCTGAGTAGGTCACAGTTGTGTCAAAAAAAGGTGCTGCAGGCCAACCTTGGTTCTGCTGATGAAGACTAAATTGTCCACATACAGAAGATTTGAGAAGAGTAAGCCCCCCAGTTTGAGTGAGTGACAGTTGACTGCATTTAGTATGGGAGTAAATCTGATAGGAACATGTTAAATGAAGCTGGAGCAAGGAGACAGCCCTGTGTCAGGCTTTGTGTAGATTCAATTAGCCTAGATGAGAAGGAGCCACCCCCAATTTTGATTCTGACCCAAGTATCCTTATGTAATAGTTCCTGGGCCCTTAGCAGGCCATCCTGAATGTTCAGGTTCACCAGTTTCCTCCAAACCTCCCTTGATCAACCCTCACAAATGCAAACATATAAGCAATAAAGCCTAAATAGGCTGGGTGTTTGTTGATCTTTGTTGAGTCAGTCATATAAAGGAGTTACATGGCCATCTATTAACTGAGGTCCCTGTATGCTGGTGAAGCCAGAGTGATTTGGAGGTATGATGTTGTTAACCATAGCCCAGGGCTGTAGCTCCTCCAATAATACTCCTGAGAAGTATTTGACATCATTGTCTATTGAAGCCACTAGGCAGTAGTTCCCAGGATCCCCTTTGTCACCTACCTTGAAAATTGGTTCAAGGGTTGAGCCCTGCCATGTGGAAGGGAGTATGATTAGGCTGAATAATGGGGGGAAAAAAGTGGAGTTAGTTGAGCAGCCCAGAATGTTGGCTTGTTCTTATATATGGCTGGTGGGATTCCGTTTAGGCCCAATGCCCCTTCTCTGTGACCCTTTGCGATTTGCTTTTGAACTGTACTTGTGGTTATAGTGCATCATGATGATTTTCGATTGCTTTCCAAAAGCAGTTTTGGCAGGGCTTTTGCAGGCTCTGAATCATCTTTGCAGGCACAAGTTAGCTCAAACAAGAATTGGTGCCAGGTTCTCTCAGAGAAGTTAGAGAATGCCAGGCTTGGGAGGGTTCTGAAAATCATGGTCTGCCAGAAGTTTGCAGAGTTGTTTGTCCTGATGTCGTACTGCAGTTTTGCCCAGGAGTTCCAACGCTCCCTTTTTATAACACTTTTGTTCCCTTTTACCTGTTTTCTTGCCTCCCAAAGAGTGTGCCATATTGCAGAATCTGTTGGTGACCTTTTGAGAGTCCTACAAAGCTGGTTAACCCTCCTTTTGGCCCTTCTAGTTGAGAAGTTATTCCCCCACCCTTTGAGGGAGACAGTGTTGTGCTACTTGGTGCTTCTTTTTAGCAGCGACTGTCATTGCATGTAACCTTTCCCAGCTTGTCACACAGTTTCCTTCAGTGTTTGTGTGGATGCCTTTCATTGTTTGGCTTCATGAGCCAGCGCTGGGAAGGTAGAAGCAGTGCATCTGATGCATATGAGGTTGATTGTGTATACTATAATGCCTTGGTCCACTGCATGTACATGGGTCTTCCAAGCCTATTTCAAGGATTATTTCTTGTGGTCAATGATCACTTTCCAAATTTCTTCCCAAAGCTGAAGTAGGTGATGGCATTCATCAGCAGGAGGCTCACAAAGGTATAGTCAATGAGAGATGCCCAAGAGGAAGTTAAGTATAAAAGATCAGGCGGTTTGTCAGGGTATATGTAGCCACTTAGTGCTCTGAGGCCAGGATGTTTAAGGTTACCTTGTAAAGTACTGCCTCTTTTGTCAACGTTATGCCACTGAGCATTTTCTTGAGGGGGTGTCATGCAGAGTGTGTCTTGCAAATCTATCACCTCATTTGCAGGAATTTAGCTTATTAGTCACATGTTAAAATCACCTGATACGATTAAGTCATTGCTGCACCTCTCCATCCTTTGGCCCATTATGAAGTCAATCAGCTTATCAGTGAGCTGTGTCCTCTATTTTGCATTTGGGTGGATGAAAACATTCACAATAGTGATTTTCTTAGTCAGGCCATTAGATGATTTGAGATCCATGCCTACTACCTGCCCACCCGAATCATTATTTTTCTGCTCCAGACATTGGATTGCCCTGATGCGGATCCGTATATTGCAAGTCCGCCCTTGCTATGCCAATGCTTGTGTTGTTTGATTGCAGGGACGAAAAGGTTTGTGTAGCCCTTCAAGTGTAGCACGCCATGAGACAAGGTCTCTTGCAGGAGCACTATGTGAAATGAATGGAGGTGTTGGAGGATTTTGGGGTCTTTAAATTTGCTGGCCAGCTGTTGATGTTCCAGGAGCATACCTTTATCTTAAGATCTGTAGAGTAGGTTGAGTGGATGTTTTGTCTTTGTAGAAGTCTAGTCAAATTCAGAGCCCCAAAGAGCCAGGCCTGTTCAACAGCCACTTCTGAGCCTGAGGGAGGCTTACCAGAAGGCCTGCCAGCTTGTTTTGTTAGGAGATGGGGGATTTGCTTAGAGCATTTCTTAAAACAGAGTAAACAGGTCTAAGTCAAGTCAGTGTGGTGCCATCTTTCCTCAAACACCCCAGGACATTTGGATATCCCAGATTCCTTAGCTGAGTGATTACAGTCCTCCACTGCTTGAAAGTCTTAGCCTTTTCCAAGACCTTTTGGGCCAACTCAGTGGAGCCCTAAATTACTTTGGTTGTTTTGTTTCACTGCCCTGGTCCTAAGTCAATTTATTCAACTGAGACTATGTTTTGTGACAAGACCTCACCAAGCTTCCTATTGATCTGATAAGTTTGAGCGCATTGCCCACGTTTAGCATATCAAACGGGCCCTTAAACATGTATTCTAGATAAGGTAATGTGCAGGCTGCTGCCGGTGAAAGCTGCAGGCCTTCTTGAGGACCAATGTTTGACTCAGACAGTAATTGATCCCTACTGTGTTTGGAGGTAGCAGATACACGTTCTCTGGTGGACAGGGTGGTGTAACCCAATCTGGAAGAAGGCTTTTGCAGACTGATGGAATTACCCTCAACTCCAGGGCCATGATCACCACCTCATTCTCAATCTCTACCCATAGCACCTCCCTTGAGTAAGCCTTGGACTGCTGTGCCTTGCTACCCTGAGAGCCTAGTGCTAATATTGATATTGGTTCCCTGTTTAGGGATTTGTAATGTAAGGATCTCAAGACACCATAAGTAAAAGATGTTCTATGTTGGAACTGGAACCACCAGAGTACCTTTCAACTGCCCTGACACACTCTGACAATAATTTCTTACATGTTGGCTACATAGTAAAAGCTTACATGATAAGCAGAAAAAGGGCCTTTTAACTTCTGGCAATACAATCAAGGATATGAATGCAGTTAAGTGTTTTTATTGGCATTGTATACCAGAAACCATAAGCAGTATCACTTTTAATCTGTCATGAAAATTGGCAGTGATACAAGCTTAATTATTCCAAAGCTATCTAAACCTAAAATAGAGAAACTATGTGACCCATCACTCTTGGGTTGGATGATAAGACAATGGACTAGGCAACAAGATAGTAGGGAGATTAAATGTTTTTTTCTTTTTTTGCTATGCCTGTTCTTGAATGTCCAGGGACCCAGCGGTAAGTCTGTGATGAACTTTGTTCCCTGGCATCTAATTTGTTACATAGCCAGGCATTGATTGATTAAATATAAAGGAGTTACATGGCCATCCATATCATTCAATTTACATTGATTTTCATTGTGTTTGTACAGGAACCTGGTTCCCTGGTAATCTTATGAGTGACGGTCTCGAATTGGCTGCACTAGATTTTGCATTGGTATTAAAAGGAGCTTTGGGCCTCCTGAATCCTTGACTACCATTTGTTTGGAGCTCTAAAAGTGATTGTTTTTCATGTGGTTTCTCCTAACATACTTCTTTTGTCCTGATGCTGACCTAACAAGTTGTAAAAGGTCAAAACACTGTTGATGTATCCCTGGCAAATTGGGAAAACATTAATTGAATAATGTTCCTGTTGTGATACAGACAAGCCTTATCAAATTAGAAACCCTTTGTCAGTGGGACCGTTTTTTCATTTACACTGTATTTTGCCAGTATTTGTTCCTCTAGTGTAACATTGTGAGCACCAATTGTTGGTTTGTATATTGTATCGTGCTTTTATTTATATATACATTTTCAAATAATACGTTTTGCTATTTTAAAGAATTTCTTTTGTGGATAGCTTTTTCTTGTTCAATATTTGTTTTCATGAAATTATGTTTCCCTGAACCATTGTAGTTTTCACATCATTACTTTTCAGAAAGTGGACATTTCTCCGCACTTAACTTTGCTCTGTGTGCCTGTAGCCTGTCTCCAATACACATCTGTGACAGCTACACTTTGTGCATTCCCTTTAGACAGCAACACACACAGGAAGGGTGGGTATGACAGAGGGCTCATCTGCATTCATCTGCATTTTGATAGCCTTCCTGGGCAGGAAGCAGGAGAGGGAGCTCATACTTATATCTGAAAAGGCTGTGTCCGGTCTTCACCCAAAGGACAGATTACCACCCCATCCATAGATAGCATGGCATACCGGCCTGGGATTAAAGGGGAACTGTGTACTTCAAGGAGCTGATTTGAAGACATCCCCATCTTTAAAGGCACTTTTGGGTATAAGTACTGGGCCTCTGATTCTATTAAGACCTGGGAAGAGCTCTTCTAGAGTAAAGGCTGCTGGGCTATAAGGATTGCCATTGTGCCTTGACTGACTGTTCTAAGGAACCACCTCTATGCTTTGCTGAGCTGCCCTGCTACATGCTGATCTCTACCCCTTCTGAGGAAAATAACTGGACCCATCTCACTTGAACATAGAGTGACTCCAATGGCGGACCTACAGTTTTCTGAAGCCTCAGGGTCCTCCTGGTACTTCTGGACTCTACCATCTGTGAGTCTTACCCTTGCCTGGGGTGCCCCCTCGAGTCCTGTGCCTAAAAATTGAGTTTCTGCAGCTGTATCTAAAATACTTTGTCAGCAGGACCTGTCTGAGTCATGTCACCAATCTGCCCTCATCCGGGGGTTGGCCTGAACATTGGATTTACCCCCCGTCTTTTACGACCTGAAGTAACCTTTTAGTGCTACTGATCTCTAAGCCCTATTTCTGGTTTTGTTTTCTAAAAAATTATTTCTGGACTTCTGATTATAGTTTTATGGGCATTTTGGTCTTGTTTTACTCAGATAACCATTCTCTATTTTTCTAAATGTGTGTGGAGTCTTTTTGTAGTGTATTCACTGCGTTACTGTGTGCTTGTGTTGCCCAAATACTCTACACAAGCCAGCCTGCTCTGTGCCAAGTTACCAGAGGGTGACCAGAGGTTAATTTTTAAGTGTGTATCTAGCTTACCCTGACTAGGATTTTGGTCCCTAATTGGATAGGGTGCAAACCTTTTGTCAAATTGAGATCCAATTTCTAACATCAACTAATTTGATGCTTTCAATGTAACCTTGCAAATCCTTTAATGAACATTTATGGCATGAAACTGAACCCCTCTCTGTTTTCCTTGTGGAGCCTAATGTGCTTCACATCATTGAAATGTATTGATTTTGATGACTAGCCTCAGTTGGAAATTTAGATTCATCAGAGAGCGCCTTATAGGCCACAGAATTTGCATGAGGCATAGCAATCCAACACCGCCTAGACTGAAAGTAAGGAAAGAGTCTGGAGAACTCAGGCAAGTCTCTAATCGGCTCGCCTTCAGGAAACAACAGAAAACCTGGCTGTTCAAACAAACATTATACTCAAGTCAAGTCATAAAGTCAAGTCATAAAATTTATATAGCGCACTACATACCCAGAGGGTTTCAAGGCGCTTAGGAAGGGGAGGAGGATTATTTGTCAAATATCCACGTTTTAAGCTGCTTTCTGAACGCTAGGTGATTCTGGGTGAGGCGAAGGTAAGCGGGGAGTGATTTCCATGTTTTGGCAGCCAGGTATGAGAAGGATCTGCCTCCCATGGTGGTCTTGTTGATGCGAGGTACAGTGGCGAAGGCTTGGCTGGAAGAGCGAAGTTGGCGGGAGGGGGTGTAGAAGGACAGTCGAGAGTTGAGGCAGTCTGATCCGATGTCGTAGAGTGATTTGTGTGCGTGGGTAAGCAGTCGGAAAGTAATTCTCTTGTTGACGGGTAGCCAGTGGAGGTCTTTAAGGTGACCAGAGATGTGTTCGTTGCGTGGGATGTCTAATATGAGCCTGGCTGAGGCGTTTTGGATTCGTTGTAGTTTCTTCTGGAGTTTAGCGGAGGTACCTGCGTAGAGGGTGTTTCCGTAGTCCAGTCGGCTCGTGACTAGAGCGTGGGTGACTGTTTTCCTTGTTTCGGTGGGGATCCAGCGAAATGTTTTTCTGAGCATGCGAAGAATGTTAAAGCAGGAAGAGGATACGGCGCTGACTTGTCTGTTCATTGAGAGTGAAGAATCCAGGATGACGCCAAGGTTCCGTGCGTGGTCTGTCGGGATGGGTGCATTTCCGAGGGCTTCCGGCCACCAGGAGTCGTCCCATGCAGAGGGGGAATTACCTAAGATGAGGACTTCTGTTTTGTCTGAGTTCAGTTTCAGACGGCTTTGTTTCATCCATTCGGCGACTTCTTTCATTCCTTCGTGTAGGTTAGTTTTGGCGGTGCTGGGGTCCTTGGTGAGAGATAGGATCAGTTGAGTGTCATCCGCGTAAGAGATGATGTTGAGGTTGTGTTGGCGGGCGATGGCCGCGAGGGGGCTCATGTATACGTTGAAGAGGGTGGGACTGAGTGAGGATCCTTGTGGTACGCCGCAGATGATTTCAGAGGCCTCAGACTTGAATGGTGGGAGGCGGACTCTCTGGGTTCTTCCGGTGAGGAACGAGGTGATCCATTCCAGAGCCTTTCCTTGGATTCCGATGTTTCTGAGGCGTTGTAAGAGGGTGCTGTGGCAGACTGTGTCGAAGGCTGCTGAGAGGTCCAGGAGGATGAGGGCGACTGTGTCTCCATTGTCCAGTAGAGTTCGAATGTCGTCTGTTGCTGCGATGAGGGCGGTCTCAGTGCTGTGTTTGGCTCGGAATCCAGATTGTGAGGGGTCGAGTGATTTGTTGGCTTCGAGGAAGGCGGCGAGCTGGTTGTTGACAGCTTTCTCGATGACTTTGGCCGGGAATGGAAGAAGCGAGATGGGGCGGTAGTTTTTGAGTTCGGTGGGGTCTGCTGTTGGTTTTTTCAGAAGGGCGGTGAGTTCAGCGTGTTTCCAGTCTTCTGGGAAGGTGGCGGAGTTGAAGGAGCAGTTGATGACGTCTCGGAGCCGTCTCTTCTTCTTTGGGTTTACTTTTCTCTCTCATTTTACTCCTCTTGCATATGTTCTTTTCTGTCTTAGCGCCGGGATACTCTTTTGAGCAGCTGTGCGCTGTACAAATCCATTTTAACATAACATAACAGAAGCAGCGGCCTGAGAGTGTTCTAAATATGTGCTATATGGGAAAACGCAAGAGTGAATTAATGGCAGCCTCTATTTATGTCTATGACTGGGACAATGGAAGGTAACTAAGCATATTAACAATGTTATGCAACGAGCTCCTGTGTGTGTTCAGACCTGCAAATGCAACAAAGTGGTTAGCAGGAGAATACACATGTTGTGGACAAGTTTAGCTGGAGAATGTATTAACTATATACCTGTATAAACTATAGAAAGTGAAAATAATGATATAATCTTTATTTTCTAGCAATGCTATGTTTACATACTTACATAGTACCTCGCTCCAGAACCCATCTAATATTCTTGATTGCCTTTCATACTGTCATACCTATAACTATAAATGTAATACTACCTCATATCCCCTCTTGCAACATCTTCCTCAATGGCACACATTTAGAACACTCTCAGGCTCCGGGCCTTTCATCCAGCTTTCAAGCTAGGAGATATGTTGAGTTGTATTTACCCCATAAGGTAAGTCCTATTTCCCATGTTTTACAAGTTGACTTTCATGGGTACATATCTATTTTTGTTTTTACAGGTTTTAATGTTTGACCATTTACCCTGATGAAGGACTGGGTTTGGACTGAAATGAACAGGGGAATTTTGGTGTTCTAAATAAAGTAACTCTGCATACTTATTCTAATTAAACAACATTTGATGCAAAAAATATGGATGTATAATGACTGCACAATCAATAACTCTCATTCAATGCAATATATATTCCAATTCAAAACTCAGATTTTTTAAACATGATTGAAAAACATATACATATGAACAAATAAACTCATAATCAGTGGTTAAAAGATCGGTGACCTTCCCTAATTAGGTACGTGCCTCCAAGTACATTCCTTCACATTGAAGCCACCTTATTTAGAAATATATGTCATATACACACACCCCAGCTTCTTTTGTGTGCAAGTTAGGCATTGTTGTTTACCTCAGTCTCTCTTTTGACTTTTGTATCTCTAAGCTAACTTGATCATGGTTCATTTCAATTTTTTAAATAATTTGTATTGCCATTTGTGTTCTAAGTACGTATCCGGTATATTGCAGAGGGTGCATCACAATACCGTTTGCATACATATCAGAAGAACAAAGGCAAGGAATAAGAATAGTACACCATTGTAAAATATTCCAGTTAATCAGATCAACCTGTCATGTGTGGACTACAAAAAAAAATTTAGTGATATCAACGGCAAGGAGGATGGCTATCATATGTACAAAATGTCCCGGATGGTGGTACAATGTACTAACAAGAATGAAAGCAAACATATAAATGGATAAAACACTTCTGAAGCAACATAACCGATAAAAAAGGGGGGGACAAAATATGTGGGTGAAATCATTCATGATGATGGCTAATGCAACACAAACATCATTATTCCAAGAAGGGCTAGCAGGGGCTGATGGAGAAAACACCAAATAGGACAAGGGGGAGGAAAAAGGGAAAAGCTGTTCTCTGTGCATGTGATCAAGTAGTGGGCTGAGTTGCCGAAGGCACACCACAAACCTTCCTAGAAGGGTGTCCCAGAACTCCAAGATGGGGTATTTACAGAGACCCTTTATCTCATCCCTGTGCAGCTATGCACTCTTGACCTGGACTCATGCCAGCATGGAGAGTACCCATGCAGAGGCCACTGGAAGTTTGCCGCTGTCCATTTTCAGGTGACGAGATGCTTCACCAATAGAAGGGCCAGGTCTGCGAATCTCATCACAGCTCTGTACTTTCTGGTACACCGTTAGATCCCCAGCAAGCATACTTCCCAAGCATATTGGAGGATAGTACCCATGCAGTTTACTAGGTGCGTTGTAACATCCCTCCAATAGATGGCCAATGTTAGGCAGGACCAAAGCGTGTGCACTATTCCTATGACTGGAGTTAGGCTGCGGGGACAGGCAGCATCAGTGTAGTGAACTGAATCAGCTTAAAGTAGGCATTATGAGACACTATGGAAGGATACTTCAAGATAGTCTACCAATCACTGTCTGTACAGGCACGGCCAAGGTCTGTGTCCCAATGCCCTCACATTGTGTCAAGGGAAGGTGCTGTATGCATGCACAAAGCACCGGGTATCCATCGGGCCTGATGCCCGCTCATACCCAGTATGTGCAAATAGTGTATGACCTAATCTTGTGTAGGGTCCTGCTGTATCTCACCCGAGGAGTGAGTCAGTACATTGATAAAAGAGGCATATATGTTATGTTTATCATCGTGAGTTGTGCTGGGCTCATGTTGGCATGTTCTCGTGCCTCTGAGCCCAGGGTTCTCTCACAGAGCCGTTGGAAGGAGTTTGAAGCCCGGCACTGCTGGTCGGGTTTTCCGTTTTGTTACCTGGCAATAAATGAAGTTATAACCAACCCAACCAGTTCCTGCACATGTTATTTACAACAATATAGTAACAATCCACCTGGTGGTAGCTCAGTAGTAGCCAGTGGAAGGAGAGATCCATCACTGTACAGTCCACCTATGGTGCGTAAGCCTGCCTCATGCCATGGTTTCAGTTCTTAGAGAGTTGTAGACATGCCCCATCATGGCATGCCAAGCAGTGACAGCACCAGGGTATATGGTGTAGTCGACTGGGTGATGGATAATGTTCTGCAGAAACACCAATAAGTGACTTGAAGGAGGAGAGTGTTTGGTGGCGTAGTCCTAGCAAGTACGTGAAATGAAGTCAAGCAGCGTTCCGTGTCCTGCGGGGGAGATGTGATGCAGTGTTGGTGAGGTCCTGGCTAGCAAATCAATTTACCACCCATTGATTTGGTGATGCCAAATAGTAGTGTTCGAAATTGGTGATGTTGAGTCTGCCATTTTCTGTGAAGAGGCAGCTTAAAAAAGGCTACTTTGCAACACTTCTTGTGCTAAATGAGGTTGCCCATCATGCATTCTTGGGAGTGGAACAAGGGGCAATGCATAAAGAGTGGGAGGTTGGTGAAATAGTATATCAGGCAGGGCCCCCATGTTCTTCAGGGCCACACAGCAGGCCATTGACAACAGTAGTGTCTGCTAAAAGAACATCTGTGCACGTATCACTGAATCTGCACTGGTCAGGTTACCCTCTAGGAGGACATTCCTATCTGTGATCTATGCGGATTCCCAAGTAGAGAATCTTAGAGGTCTTCTATTCGAGCATGATGCCATTCACTGCGTTCACGGGATGCTGAATATATTCGGAGTATTGAAGGGAAATAAGAATGACTTATAACAATGAATCCGAACTCCAGAAATAGTGGCAAGATAAGTGAGTAGGTTTGCTATAGAGGGGGTATCGACCTAACATCTTTGAGAAAGGGAGCATAATGTCTTCATGTCACTTGGCCCTGGGTGCGTAGGTGGTGCGTGGGTGGTGTGCTAGGGGTTCAAGTGCCAAAGAGAATTGAAGAGGGGACAGCAGACATCCCTGGATGGCCCCTTGTTGTATTGCGATGGGGTCTGGAATGTCCCTGGCCATGGGGTTCGTATATAACAGTGTAACCAGATTGAGAAAGTGGGTACCAAGCAAATAGCGTTGTGACACTTCAAGTAAGAAGGGCCATTCCAAGGAGAAAACCGCTTTATGGAGGTCTAAAACCAGGCACCCCAAATGGGGATGTGGGAGTGGTGTGTATATAAACACTCGGAAGAAGTGGCAGATATTTAATGAGGCATTTTTAGCTAGCACTAAATCATTTCAATACAAGTGAACCAAAGGGTGCCAGGTGATTCACCAGTATCTTCAAAATCATTTTATAATCTGCATTCAACAGTGCCAGCAGGCGGTAGGCACCCTTACCAAAGACATCCTAAACCGGTTTGGGTAGTGAGATAAGTAGGGCATCACTCAGTGTGGGTGGCAGAGAGGCTGCAGTGAGAGCAACATCATACAGGGCTTTCAGGCGGGCCACCAATTGTGGGGCAAAAACAAACATTCGGCCTGCAGGCCATCTGGTCCCATATGGTCAGTGCATGGATCGCTTCCTGCACTTCAAAAAGGTAATCTCTTCATTGAGCTCCTCTCTGGGGTCTGGCGGGATCAGTGGGAGTGTGATGTCAGACATGAAGTCGCTGATGGTGCCCAGGGGCACTGCAGTTGTAGTTGTGTATGTGGCCAGTAAAGACCAAATGTATGTCTCTTTGCAAATTGAACAAATGGCCTACATTTGAGGGGACAGTCATGATAGGGCATCTGTCCATTTCCTGTCATATAAGCCTAGCTGATAAGGTATATGGACGGTTGATGTCTGCATATGTGCTTTTAGTATGTTCTGCATAGTTTAGAAAGCGGACTCCAACAGTGCAAGATGGTCAGGTTGAGATTGGAGCAATTGTTCCCGATCAGTGGCGGAAGGGCAGGCTAGTTCTGCAAGACTCAATTATTGACCCTCCTGGTGGGTAATCTTAGTGGTGAGGCAACGCATATTGAGTGTATTACCCCTCACTTGAACATGGTTTATGTTGTTGACATAGTACATAACATTCTTCTTTTTCTTGCTACACACTTTTGCAAGAACATCATCAGACCCTTATTAAGGCCAGGCTTGATTAATTCAGTTCTCCTTTCTGCGCTCTCAATCAAATCTCTCTGTCATTCAAAAATCAGATGCATGCCTTTTTCATACTATTAACAAACATTTGAAAATGCCCTGTCACCTTAAGAGTTCTTATTGCCAAACAACCTCGGCTATAAACCCATTGATAATAATGGCGGTGTAATCTTCACTAGAACATTCTGTTCTGCCTTGTCTTACTGTGTTTCCCCAAAATCAACCAGGTACCGATGGATGGTTGTATATTCTTTTCTTTTATACAACTGCTCAAAATTGGAATTCCTGGCTACTTTATTTTCATACTAGATCCATCTCAGTATTTCACCATAATATATTTTACAAATATCATCCTATCATTATGTTGTTAGAAAATTTCTGAGGACCAAAATATCATCAAATTACGTCTATGTAGTTAAGTATAAATGTAACTTTGAAACGTGGTGCCAGGTACAACTGGGACAAAAAAGGGTCTAACCAGCCGAATCGAAACATCACACGGTCTCAGTCAAGGCTGCCTTCTGGCTCCCCTACTTTTTTCATTATACCTTAGTGATCTTCCAGACAGTTTTCTACAGGTTATAATTGTCCCCCCAAAGATAGCATCTTATAGCATACACCGCATGATGTACTCCGAGGACGTTGTAATCTTTGATCTTATCCCTTTCGTATTATAAAGGAATCTAGATGTACTAACTAGATATACAGAGGAACATTTCCTGGTTCCAAACATAACCAAAACAAAAACAGTCCACTTTAGAGGGAGAAAACATTACAAAACTTATAACTGGACACTAGGAGGAGAAACGCTAGAAGTGGTAAAAGAATAAACTTATTTGGTTCGGATCTTTAATCAATCACTAGGAAACTCTAGCCACCTGTAGCTTCTAAATCAAAAAACAGATATTCACGTGGGTGCACTCCAAAGATTATACTCCTCTTCTGGGCAATGACACTTCCATTCCTTACTACAGGTTTACAGCTGTAAGATCCCCCCGATACTATTGTATGCTCTGGATATATTCCAATTGCCCAGTGGCATCAAATTCAAACAAAAGAAGGGAAAATCTTCCGTAAACTGGCTAAGGTCCAAAATGCTGTCCCTGCACAAGCTCTGCGTTTAGAATTCTCCTTAGTCAGTTATTTTTCCAGAGCAATTACAAATCTACTAAGATGGGCGTACAATCTTCTACACGCAGACCAAGGCACTTTAAGATTCTTACTAAAAAAAGAGGCATTCAAGACCGAATCCATGAAATATACTCTAAGCCAGAACTTGATGATTGCTTTCAAATTTTCTAATTGCACAAGCGAACTTTTGAATTTATGGACTCCTGCCCAATTGAAACTTTTTCTGAAACATCTGACCCCAAGGATCAGTTATGATCTGGACATTTTGCACTGTTCCAAATTACATCATTATGAACATTATGCAGAAGCCATTTTATACAAACAGGCTCAACAATATATCGTTATTCCTTAAGGCATGGAATTCAGCGGTGCATCATTTTATTGCGACTTGGGTTATTCCATCTTAAATCACTGACTTTTAAATAGTCCCATAAAGAACAGGTTTCCAGCAATTGTGATCTATGCAATGGTGGTGTGCAAAATTTGAAGCATGTATTGTCGGTATGCCCAAACCCCATAATAGTTGAGGCAAGAAGGCGCTATTTAAAACCGATACGATTTAGATGTAATACCGCATCTGAAAAAAAATTGATCACGCTTTTAAACTCTCCCCCTGGCGAATTTGTGTGTCATAATTTGTTTACATTTTTTAAATCTTTTTAAAATCTGTATTGATTGTTTTATGTGTTTAGTAACAGTAACTGCTTTATATGAAATTTGTTGTTCTCAGTAGAGAACTAAATCAAATAAATTGAACTTGAACTTGATGTAGTTAAGTATAAATTTAACTCATTTAACTCCACCTATATGAACCTTGATGATATACATATCTTTAAGGTACATGGATGTTGATTTAAGAATAGTAAATCTATAGGCACTTACCTAGATAATATTCTGATCTTCGATATTTTGTCCACAATAGTATGGTATGATATTATTTTACAGACGGGATTCTGTCTTACAACCCCTATCCCTGTTGTCTTTTTTATCTTTCGGAATAACTAATCTTCTAGTGGTTTCTTCAGTTTTAGCACCAGGACAACAGGATGCGATTTATAAATTCTACAATCAAATAACCCATAACTAATTCCTCAGTCACTAAAAGGAAACAAAGGAGACTAGGAAAATGAGAAAGGACATTGATGTATAAAATACATTAATGTGTGGGGCTGCCACTAGCTAGCTAACAAATAAGCCTCCCAGTAAAATCCATTAGACAAAGGCAATGGTACCTGACCTTTTTTAAGCGAGATAGAGAAAAAGGGGCCTTTACTAAAATGAAATATTGTGGCGTTGTGCATATCAATCTTTATTTTAGTCAAGGATCTACTGACTCATGCTGGGGATACTAAGAAGGTTACAGTTTCTAAGACTTCCAAATCTGATGTGAGAGCTGGCACTGCTAGTCTTGCTGCCAGAACTGATGAGCTGCTGCTTGTGTAGGTTCTGGGGATGTCAAAAGTACTATCATGTCTGTCCTTGCTCCAATGTAGGCAGTGCTCGTGCCAGTCCCCACTCTTCATCCTGCTTTCATGCTAGAATTTATTTGGGGGGTTGTGTGTTCCTCTATGAGGTGACTCCTATTGTTTAGTTCCATAACCTAATATTATTGGCTACATGTATATGTTTATTGTCAGAGGTTTTAATGCTTGACTCTGTCCCCTGAAAAAGGACAGAGTTTGGTCCAAAATGCATTGGGTGTTTGATGCATAAATATGCAGATATACCTATAGCTCTTATGGGTCCCTTTTTACTAATATTTTATGTAAAGCAGCACAACAGTAAACGTCGCTGTGCTGCCTTGCATCAAAGGTAGAAAGCAAAAATTAGGCTTATCAACTAAGATATGGCACATTATTCTCTCCCTGTGTGCTGGTACAATTTTGCCTACCTAACGCCAACGGGCACACCCAAGGGTGAGTGCGTTCTCAAAAGCATAGGTTTTGTACTGGCAGAGGACACTTGTGGCACATAAACTATGCTTTAGCAGATTTGCTACATTGTATGTGTGTTGTATAAAGCAGCACACATGCAAAGATAGAAAATAGGGAGAAAATAAAACATTTTTACTCGTTATACCTGCCTCGAGGAGGCGTAAGGTTTTGGTGCAAAACCCTGTCAATTCATATTAGTGGATAAGGATTTGCATCAAAAGTATCAGTGGTTGCATTGGAACACCCATGTACCACTAATGGAGTGCCCCTTTGATGCAAAGTAGCGCGTAGCACAACTTTACATTACTTTTGTAAACTTTGTAATGCAAATCCTGGTTTGCTTTAAATAGTGAATCCCACCCCAACATTTTGCCCAAGGTTTACGCAAACCTGCCTCAAAGTGTTGGTAGATCTGGGCCATCGTTCTGAGTAAAGGAACAACAGTGCAGGCAGTTCTGATGCCATTCCCAATGGTCTCAAACTACTTTTTAATAAAAATGCTCATTTGTTTTTTAATTGATGCAGGATCAATCTTTTGAAACCTTTCTACTGTGGTTTGCTGTTCCACAGGCTCCTGCTGTAGTCAGGTCGTAATTCGTGTTTTAAAAAGAGCCTTCAGATTCACCAACCTTATTTTACTCCATGATGTCTCAGCTTTTCCATATCAAGTGCCCCTTTTAAAGCCTTTTGGTGCACTCTCTGCAACGCAGCCCAAAAGATATAAGTTGTAAATTTGGCATCAAATGTGTGCTTTTTAAAACCAGTAGCCATAAAAATAAAGTTAAATGCTGCCAATAGGCAGCAATGGAAAAAACAGTGGCCAGAGTGCAACAGAGAATCTAGAGGTTTCCAAATCGATCTACTACCTTTTACTCTCCAAAATCTGTACGCTGCATTGGCAAGGGTGGAATACATAGGGGGATGGCGTCTGAAATTTGAAATACACCTTGCTTTTTCAGAAATGCATTAAGTTGAGGAGGGTTGTATGTCAGAATATCGACCGCAAAAAATATTGCAGGTAGAATATCGACTACCAAAATACTGTGCCATTATGATTCCTTCAGGTACACATTTGTATAGTTTAGAATTGTGTGTATCTATGACCTGTATATAAGGCTTTTCCAATGAGCTTGTGAAAGCCTGGCAGTTCTTTAGTTATCTACTAATTTGAATTGGTAAATTAGTATATGTATACCACAATTAAGAATGTGTATTTGAGAGGAAATTGGTGCCACTCGCAGCCTCTGGATCTGGGAAGCTATCGTTGGGCTTTTGTCTTTGCCGTTTCCCCGCACTGCCCTGTAATCGGAGCCTGACCAACGAGGACCTTTAATCTCTGGGCTTTAACCGCCGCTGCCGGGACTGCACAGCGCTCCACCATCACAGCGCACCTGGTGTCTCTTCCCGCCCCCAACTCCCTTATATATGAACACTCACTCCCACGCACGCGGGACGCATGCGGGACCCAGCCCGGGGCTAAGCCTGGGCAAAGGGTGGGCCGTTTGAGGAGTTCAAGAACGGTCAAGACCAGGACCGGGCCACCCCCCTTGCCCCTGACACTAAGCTGCTTCAAAGACCGAACTATGGCAACCAGAGAAACCAGGAGCAAGAGCACGCTGACTGCCGGAGCAGCAAAAGGTACTTTGGAAAATTACTTTGCCAAAGCTGGGTCTCTCTTGATCGACGAGATAACGATACTGGAAAGGCGCATATCCGAAGAAATAGAATGGGTTCGAAGATCTTCTATAGGGCCCATAGCGTTAGCAAAGACTCCGGAAAATAGATTGAATTGCATCATTCCAGAGAACGGGGAAAATGCGGTTGGTGGGATGTTAGCTTTATCTAACTTAACTAATTCTACCCTGCACAATATTGAAAATGATATGAGTGGGCCTGAAGAACTTAGGCCCACATGCATCAAGCACTTTTGCATTCGCAAACGGTGCGATTCCTTAAAATCGGCCGTTTGCGAATGCAAAAGTGCTTTTTCAAATGCATCATCATTTCTGAATGGAATTCGCTGATTTTGCGACTTTCCAGAATGCGAATGCATTTAAGGAATCGCAAATTTGCGATTCCTTAAATGCAATGCATCATTCAGAAATGAAATTGCGAGAACAAGGTTTGGAAGTGCAAATTACCACGAGGTTGAACCTCGTGGTAAATTGCGAAAAATGTTTAAAATGTACTAATTTACATTTTAAACGATGTCATGTTACAGACACACATGTCCTTAGGACATGTGTGTGTGAAACATCCATTTCAAATTACATTTCGGGGGTGCAGGGGGGGGTCCTTTGGACCCCCCCCTGCACCCATGAAATTTTCTAAGTGCCATTCGCAATTTCCATTGATTCCTATGGGCCTTTTGGCCCATAGGAATCAATGGGAATTGCGAATTCGCAATTTTGAAGTCACAAAATATTTGCGAGTCGGTAAAAATTGCGAATTTTACCGAATCGGAAATATTTTGCACTTTCCATGATGCATCCCGTTTTGCGAATCCATATTTGCGATTCGGTAAAATTCGCAAATTTGGAGACACAAAACGGGAGTTTGATGCATGAACCCCTATGCCTTTTACCCCTACTCCATATCCAAGCGCATCAGACCCTCCCCTCTCCCATTGGCACTATGGATAATACTGATGTTATCACCGACAGCACAGGCTGCCCCACGCAGGGGGAAAGGGAAGGTGCCATACCCAAAAGGAAAAGAGGGGTGCAAAACAATGGAGGGCGAAAAGCGAAAATCCCCAAGCATAATGGAGTAGTGGAGGGCAGCAGACAAGGACCAAGTAAAAAGGGGCTCACTCCACCAGAAAAAAACACCTCCAACCGCTGTCGCACTGCCACCGCAGACACCAAGTTTGGCAATTTTATCCCCGCCTCTAAGCACAGATGCTCATGATCTGACCCTACCCAGGATCGAAGCACTCCTTAAGACACTACTAAGTCCCCTAGACACATGCTTATCAAAGATTGAAGCCAGGCTAGCGATGATAGAAAAAACTACGGTATAGCTTGCTGACACTCTTAAGATAACTAATATTATAGCAAAAGGTGGGTCTGAGCTTAGGAGTAAGAAGGCCATACGCAAGCCCCCACACAAGGATGCTGGGATAGCTCCAAAAGTACTACAAACACAACCTCCCTCAGTACACATTGCTACTACTCTGGCTACTGATCCTACTTTACAAACACCACCTACGTCAGCACTTACTGTCACTCCTCAGGTGACTGATGGTAATTCAAAATCTAGCCGCCCACCAAAAAGAAGTTGCTGCCACACAAGATGTACATGCCACCACTAAAAAACCCAGGCCTGTGAATCTGCCGCCAGAGGCTAGCCCGTACACAGTCATTTTGGCTGGTGTACCAGAGTTGAAGCCCGCTTCTAAAGAATCCGTCTACGCTCTCAAGAACAAGGTCACCAATTGGCTTTCTACGAATAGACCCTTACCTCATGGAATTACTAGTGTGGTCCTCACAGTTAGGAGAGTCCCATGGTTGGGCCACACAGAGAAATCAATTAATGGAGATTGTGTTATAATCAATTTCAGAGATCCTAGGACTGTCTCCCATATATGTAGTTGGCCACACTTCGAACAGGGGACATCCATCCAGTCGCTACTCCTATCTTTTTTTTACCCACCACTGTATAATCCATACGAGGAAGAGGGCTGGCATACTAATCCCGGGAGGAGGAGAGGTTGGGTTGATAGAGCTAGGGGTGACTTTCACTACCCCAGATCACACCAGCCTGACTTCTTTCCAACATTTAATAGATACAGTTGTCTGGACATGGTGGACTGACACAATCGGGGCAGGAGTTGGGAGATGGGTGACTTTCAGGGAATACACAATGAAGAAAACATCAGTCCCCACATTACAAGCTCAGTTAGCCTTTTGAAGAACAATCACTGTGGTGACGCTCACAATAACAACATAGTGACCTATCCAAATAACATGGGTCCCCCACCCAATCCTGAGGAACCCAGAATTGAGATATGGGAACGATCCTCTAGTGTTCAATCACAGTTTAGCAGAACGGATGTAGTGACATCTACTGTTCCTGCTTCGAATCCCAGACCATCCTCACTCAAGATACTGTCCTGGAACGTGGCCGGTCTGGGGAATAAATTGAACTGTCCTGACTGGAGTTTGTTTATCGAGGGTAAAGACATATGCCTGTTTCAGGGTATACAACGGTTACCACGCATTTTTTACAACGCAGTGCCGTTACCACGCTACTTTTACCACGCAGGTCGTTACAACGAAATGCGCTGGGGGGCGCGCCAGGATAGTAAATACTTTAGTAAATACTTTAATTTACTATCCAACTCCTTTCCCTAGAGTCCACGGGGACTGGAGTTGGAATAGTAAATTAAATAATTTACTATCCAGCGCCCCTCCACGCAAGTCGTTGTAACGACTTACGTGGTAAAAGTAGCGTGGTAACGGTGCGCGTTGTAAAAGTACGCGTGGTACCGTCATACATCCCTGTTTCAGGAAACCTGGGCCAGAGAAGCTGTCCTTCCATCTGGCTTCGCGGCTTTTTCGATCCTGGCGAAGTGGGGAGGGAAGGGGCGTCCCTCTGGAGGCTTTGTAATCTGGGTAGCCGTCGACCTAGGATGCAAGGCTTCACCCATTCCCTCAGTTTCCAATTACATCCTTGGGGTCTTGCTGGAGTGGCCAAACTCGAGTAGGCTGATTGAGGTAAATGTCTACTCCAGACCAGTAAATATCACACAAGAGTCAGACACCATTGATCAACTCTCGGCTTTCCTCAGTGACATCCCCCAGGGCACACCATTCTTGGTGGGAGGCGACTTCAACTGTCACTTCGAGCCCCTTCCAGGTTTATTGGACGGACTATCTCAGGAGGAGGATGCGGTGCGGCTGGTACCTCCTTCTGTAGCCCCTCCCCCCAGAGCCTGGACACCTCTAGCCCTTCAAATCACTGCCCTAACTCTTAAGTGTGGCATGCGGGCTTGTAACGGACGTATAGGCTCAGACATCCCACCCAAATGCACATACCACAGAGAGTGCAGGGAGTCCAGACTGGACAACATCTTGGTTCAACTCTCCATGTGGTCGCATATTACTGACTTCCAGGTAATATTTAGGGAAGACAGCGACAACAACGCCCTAGAATTGGAATATGCGATTCCCGACTTAGAGGACAGAGGCGTCGAGCTAGATGACGTTGCCCCAGGGCTGCCGTTGACAAACAACAGACGGCGAGTGAGGTGGGAAAAGCTAGCCTCCAACCCAGAGAACGTCTGTGAACTTTACTCCCGGCTCATACCGACCCTTGAAAAGGTCTGCATGATAATGGAGCTCCCTACCCTTCAGGACATACACAAGGAGCTGTGGATGGCACACGAGAATCTTATTGAGTCAGTGGCTAAGGTCCTCTTCACCACAGGAAAGAGGCGATATTACGACCGCCCTAGCTGGTATAATCAGTCTTGCCGGAAGGCCAAATCGGATCTTCTGACATCAATTAAGGATGATGCAGACAGGCCAGTTATCCAGGCAAGAAGAAGGGATTACAAGCACCTGATCACCAATGCCAAAAGTGAATTGGAACACGAAAAATGGGAAAATCTTGCTACAACATTAGCCATCAGGGACTCCCGTAAATTTTGGCATATTGTTAATACGGGGTCCGAGGAGTTAGCCTCGGCAATTGAACCCAACATTTCAGCTAAGACCTGGCAGGACCATTTCCAGTCCCTTTATAAGGTTCCCGATGATGCCATCAATGACACTCCTCCTAACATTAATGCAATAGTGGAGGGGGATCTCTTCACAGAGACGGAAGTCCGAGCAGCCATCGCTGGGCTGACAACAGGCAAAGCGCCCAGACTCGACGGCCTGCCGGGAGACCTATTCAAGCAGGAGCCTGACGTATGTCTCCCTACTTGGTCCTGATATTCAATGCTGTTCTTTGGGGTATGGAGGTTCCCTGTACTTGGCTGGGCGCAGAGATTGTTCCCATATTCAAGAAGGGATCACCTCTGCTCCCGGCCAACTACAGGCCTATTAGCCTCATAGATGTTGCCCAGAAGCTATTTGGCAGGCTTATTTTAGATCGCCTCCAAAATTGGATAGAGGAATTCTCGATTCTTAGTCCCTATCAGGCGGGATTCAGAAGAGGGGTCTCCACCATGGACCAGATATTCCGCCTGAACCTCCTGTATTGGAAGACTTTGGTAATCGAGGGCGGCAGCTTGTACACGGACTTGCGAGCCGCCTTCGACTTAGTACCCAGAGATAGACTTTGGACTGTACTGTTGGAGTTGGGCATCCCGGTTGATATCCTGACTATCTTGATAAGATTACACCAGAGAAATTTCGCACGCGTCAGGTGCGGAAGAAACGGGGCACTCTCCGGCAGGTTCTCCGTTGACAGGGGGGTGAGACAGGGTTGTGTGCTCGCAACAGGGTAATTGCCCACCTGACCAGGATGGATGACATTGATGCTCCCAAGTTGAACAGCAGCAGGGTGCCCGCTATCATGTTTGCGGACGACACCCTGCTGCTGTCCAAATCCCCAAAGGGAATACAAAGAGTCCTGAATGGGTTTTCAGCGTTCTGTGTAGAGCGGGGGGTTGAGATCAATGCGTCTAAAACCAAATTTATGATTCTCAACCCCCCTCCCTCAACACGCCCGAACCCTACTATAGGTTCATCAAGACTAGAGAGGGTTTTTACCTTCGAATACCTGGGTGTAACCATCAATCAGGATATGACGTGGGACACGCACCAGACCAAGGCCAACATGAAATTGGTCCAATTAACAGGTGGCATTTCTAGGATGACAAGCAGGTCGACCTATAAACCTTTTAGCGCCGCCCTTGAAATTTATAAAATGCAGGCTAGAGGGGCAGTTCTATATGGAGGGGAATTGTGGGGTCACATTCCCGCTCAAAACCTCCAGACCACGGAAAATAATTTTATCAGGCAGTTGGCGGCATTACCTGCAAGCACCCCGCTTCTCCCGTTGAGACTTGACCTAGGTCTAAGACCTATTTCGGATGAACTGGGATTAAGACCAATTACCTTCTGGGGCCGTATCTGAAGCACGCCTGAACTTATGAACTACAGGAATGATTTCCAAAAGATTCTCTGTCTTCCCAAATCAAGACAAATCCCATGGTTAAAGTACATCAAACAAACATGTGAGAAATTAGGCAGACCAGAACTATGGCTAGATCCAGTTAATTCATGCACCAGGATCCCACGTAAACTCCTAGTGAGGGACCTTCATGAGCTGCAGCTAACAGTTACAATGGGGAATATACGGGAGGGGTCCCTGACAGAATCGTTCATCAAATCCAAAGACTCTTATCTACTCGAACATGTGCTAGATGGCATTTCTCCCGTTTCTACCAGAAAACTCTTTTTGCAATGGCGCTATGGCAAACTTCCCACAAGGGCTTTTACCAAACATTGGGCCCAGTTTCCATCTAGAGAGCATTGCCCGTCATGCTCACACCATCTGGAAGATGAACTGCACATTACATTTTTCTGTAAGGCTTACCGAAGACCCAGGAAATACTGGCTTGTCCCCCTTCTTAAAAATGTGGGCTTCACCCGATACCTCCCTGCTTACAGGATTCTAAAAACGGACCTTTCACCTCCCACTGTGTTTGCGGTAGCAAAATTTCTAACTGCGATGTGGCACATCCGCACCCGTTTTATGAAACTTGAGCAAGATTTGGTATAAATGAAGTCTATAGATGATTTGTAACTGTAATATATAGCAAATGCTTTTAATATCATCTTTTTTAATATGTTTTTAATGATGTTTTATGGATATCATCTGTATTTTAATTGAAAATCTATTTGTATATCTTTTATGATCTAAAATTGATCGAAATAAAGATTGAAATGAATGAATGAAATTTCAGAACTCATAAACTAATGTTTGTAGAAAAATGGGTGACTTTCCAAAATATATTTAAAGCTGATATTTGAGTGAAATATCATTTGGTATTGGAGAGTTTTATTATCACTATCACTTTCTTGGTGCCAGAGGCATTGTAGCTCAGGTGGTAATGGGTTGCCCATGTAGAGGGTTTCAAAGTGAATAGTGCTTTTTGACATTACAGCTGGCAATCGTTCCTGACAATGGTGTGAGCACTTCTAATATTCTTGCATATGATTAAGTAGCTCTGGAGTATTTGTTTTAATCAATATTCTGGCTATGATACTTTTGCAGCACAATATTTAAAACTCAGAATTGCCTTAGTATTCCGAAATTTGGGGATGCCGTGGGATTGGGTTAGTGGGACAAGAACTGTGAATCTAATCATGGCATTACTCCATTTTTATTATCATCATGCATTTATATGTACTTGTAAACCCACCTTTGTGGTCCTGAAGAGTCCATAAAAGAACGCGACCTGGTCAAAGAAACCTGAAGGCGAAAAAAAATACACACCCAGTTATTTTCAAAAAACATATGCTTAAAAACAAAAAGTAGCATAAATATATGCAATCTTTATTTCACCAATCGATATGGCACATTATTCAGTTATTTGCAAGGAATTCGTATGATACATCAGTGTTCGGTGTGATCCATCCACAAATCCACAATGTGTGACTGCTAATAGCCATTTTGCGCTTATATTATGGGCTGGACATACCTGATTGCAAGCATGTTTTCTAGGCTTGGTTTGAACTGTTGTTTCCAGGGGCGAATTCTTACTAAACCACTTTTCCGATGAATATTGTACAGCCCTAAATGAGAATATGGCAGCGTAAGAGCTACCTTCCACCCCAAAGTGCCACATTCTTCCCCACTGCCAGATGTCCTGCCCTATACCTTTCAGTGTCGAGAAGAGGAAAACGCAAGTCTTCAAAACAGGGTAAACGTGCCTGCATCACAACAGAAATGTTTCTGCTTCAGAGCAGGACCCTTTTTTGCATTTTTTTTTAATTGAGAGCTGTGTGCTTCAACACGATGACACACATGAAAGACATGAATAGTAATCTTAAACTCTAATTTAGGAGTTTAGACCATAACACTGTTAACCATTCTGAATGTTATCTCAGGGGCTCCTACTCTCCCAGAGTAAGAAGTATATTTAGCGTTTGGCTGAGTGGTAGGACTGCTGTAAAATGGTGGTGCTCCTGTCCTGCCAAACTCACTATTGACAGTCGGGGAAGCTCTATGTTTAAACCCCTTGATTCTACTTTGGCTCTCCTGGTGTAAACTTTTGACCTGGCTGCCTGCCTCCAAGGAACCACCAAGTGACAGTGATTGTCAACCCACGCCCTTCAGGGCGGGGTGACCATCACTCTCTCATTTTGCCTGACGTGGGCAGAGAAAATGTAGAATGGCTCCAGTGCACAGATCCAGAGCTCTCTATTTATTGGAGGCATTTATTTGATGTTTATAGTACATAGCCTACTGTTTTGGAAGCTTTTTAACAAACAAGTTTGCAGAGTGGACACTTTAAACTTGGGGCCCAGTTGGCAAAACTGCACTGCTATTAAGATGTTCATTGTTGCTCCACTGGATGCCTTCAAAGAACAAAGATCCCCACCAGCCAGTCAGGGATTTCTAAATAAGGTTGACAGCCCTTTATCAGCAGGGCGGAAGTCATGCATCTGGCCTCATGGAAAACTAGCAGACCTTCCACAAGCATCTAAATAAGACCCAACTTAATTTATGGATGAACATATTTGTGTAAAGTTCAGGATGCGAAGACTATCTTCACAACTTTTGAGGCAACACATAAGACAAAGAGTGGCATTCTAATACATTTTTTTACATATTACCTTGCCTAAAACCTAAGCAAATATCCGGCCAGACATGGGTGGTCCTGTGCTCCAGAATGCACCCTACTTTGTATAATCATTTGACACCTCCAAGGTGCCAGAGTAGAAACCAGTCAAAATGTAAGGCCAAGTTCAACTTAAGAGGGCTTTAGGGGAAATAATGAAACACTTTTAGAGGTCGTGTAGGATTTGAAACTTCTTTAGCAAGCCTCAGGCCAAAGCAAAAGAAAAAATTGAGTATTACCATTTGATACACTAGCCTAAAAAATATTGTCGTTTCAATCCTAAATTCAAAAGCTGCCACTGGTTTAATTAACACTTTAAACAGTAGAAAATCCAGCTAAGAATGATTGAATAGATCTGGAAGCGAAATAAGTGCAGTCCCAGAAAGCTCAATTTATACAAGTACAGCATAAATATAACTGCTCTGTTGTACTCTCATTGGGCCTCATTTATGAGGCCCCTTGCGCCATCGGAACGTCACTTTTTGTGACGTTCCGTGGCGCAGAAGCCTGCATGATATTTATCAGGCAGCACTAAGTCACTTTTTTGGGCTTAATGCTGCCTGATAAATATCAGTCCCTTTAACCCAGTGTTCTGGTTAAAGGGGCGTGCAAAGGGTGCTGCTGGGGGCGTTCCCAGCAACATCCATGGCTTTTTGACACTGCTCCAGATTAATGAGAAATCGTAAATCGGAGGCAGTGCTAAAAGCTTACGCCTCCCCAGGCGTGGTTTAAGGGAGGCGCAACAGGGAGAAATATCTTTATTTCTCCTCATTTTTCCTTTTTCTATGTGTGCTGCAGAAGAGGAAAAGCCTCTTGTGATTATTTTTGTACAGAAAGGTTTCCTTTCCTGTACAAAAATAATCATCCCCGCAACGTAGGCACCCTTGCACCATGGTGCAAAGGTGCCTGCATTGGTGCACGGCAGCCCATTGTGCGCCGGGGAAAAGGACAGGAATGCGCCGTATCTTATATATACAACTCATTCCTGCCATTTAATTTTGCCGTGGGAAAGTGCAGCAGGAAGGCCCGCAGCGCTTCCCAATGGAAAAACCTAATAAATGAGGCCCATTGAATTTTATAGCTAACGTACCTCTAGCAAAATCTTCACCGCTGTTCAGAAACTAAACTCTCTGTGTGCTACAATCAGGATCTATTTAATAGACAGGCCAGTTTTTTTTTCAGAGAAAATGGCCAAGATTAGGAAAGAGCTTGTTGTGAATCAGGACCTTGAACCACAGTAGTGTTCAATTGAAACAGTACAAATTTAAATGTTACAGCAGCGTGGTGTGAAGTCCTCATGTGAATAGGACACAATATGTCAGTGGGATCTCTCCCCACCTACACACTAAAAGATTCTAGCTCAGTGATGGTATCCGATATTCAGGGCCACTCAAATTATGCAATTCTGTTGCCTTGTTCCCTTCCCCATAATTATGGATTAGACACATTTGCAAAGCATTCCATCATCTGCTAAATAATTTGCAGTTTGCCAAAAAGGTTCTAGCACAAATGGATCTAAATTTACTATCACCATGACGACCCTTTGTTGACACACAAGGCCCTTTTAAAAATTCAGGTGGTCACCTTTTAATTACCTTATGCTATACTTGAGTGTTAAACTATTACTAATGAGGTAAAACCTTTGCCCAGGCAGTGTGGACATGTATACAAAATACAAAATTATGCGGTAATCTGTCTCAAAAGGTGCTGCATTATGCTGCAAAACTGCCTTTCGTTCTCACATAATTTGGTCAACCCTGTGGCCTATATTATATGTATGAGAAATGGGATTTCGCCAGGCAAAAACCACCACTCTAGTCAGGATAAGGGAGTTACACTCCTAAAATAACCCCTGCACAGCCACTTGGTAGCTTGACACGAGCAGTCAGGCTTATCTTAGAGGCAGTGTATAAAGCATTTGCACAAAACCAACAGTAATACAATGTAAGCACTACAAAAGGACAACAATCCAGTTTAGAAAAATATCCAATATTTTTATATACTTAAAACAAGACCAAATACTATAAAAATAGTTGCTTCAACAGATAAGTTGAAAACATAGTTCGTACGAGTCGGTAGCTCGGTCGGAGTCTACTGCGATGCTGAAAACAACAGAGTCTCACAGTTCTAGCTGACCGCGTAGGTATGGGCCAGCAACAGCGGGACAGACTTACGGAGGGAAAGAAGTAGCTTTTTTCTATTGGAATATCATCGAAGAAGCTGAGGGGAGGAGAGGGAGAACCCCAGGCAGAAGAGATATGGATAGAATCTTTTAGCCTTCTCTACAAAATCAATAAACCCGCCTGGTTGAGGCGCAACCAACTATTTACATTACATCGAGCGTACTATTCCCCTAAAAAGCTCTCTAAGTTCCAATCAGAGAAGTGCTGCAGTAAATGCTCTCTCCCAGCTGCCTCAGATTTACACATGGTTTGGGAATGTCCGAACATCAATACTTACTGGCATGAAACTAAGACATCACTTGAATCAATTCTCAGAATTTCTATTCCTTTCTCATGGTCTTTAGTCATCTTTGGGTTAAACAACAACATTAAGGGGCTAGAAAGAGAATTTCTATATTATGCTATTCTATTAGCAAGAAGAGAATTATGTAAAAATTGGGTTAACATCAATCCGCCGACCCATGCAAGTGGCTGTCTTCACTTTATGCAACATCGAAAGTAGACCTAGCCAGAGCCTGTAGCCCTCGTACTTTGAGATTTTGGAACTTCTTAGTTGAGTGGAGACGAGACAACTAAAGTGCCCGGGGTTTTTTTGTTGTTGTTTTTTTTCTCCCCGGGTCTGATGATTAAGCCTAAGTTTCCATGTCCAATGGTAGGCACCCCACGCCATAACGTCACTGGACTATCGGCCGATAAAGGGTTTGAATGGAGATAGTTCGTGCGGGGCTCCTTTTCGCTGAGACATCAGGCCTGTCCTTTTGGAGGTCATGAAACCAATTTCTGGTTTCATGATGGCACAGGGGCGATTGTCTTACTGCAGCTAGAGCATCCCTGGAACGATTAAGTGGCTAATGAGGAAAAAAAACAGAAAAAAAAAACAGCGGGAGAGACTCGTTAACAGTACCTTTCTTAGTGCAACTCACAATGAGGTGCGAGTTGGTCTTGGCATCCGTTGCGGTTGCGATGCAAAGTGGTTGTGGTGCACGGTGATGTGTCCCTCGATGCGGTGCGAGCAGCGGCTCGGTGACGATCATCCAGACGGCATCGGTGAGACCAAGGCTTGCGGTGCAGGGTGAGTCGGTGCTTGATGCGGTGCTGGCAGGTTGCGGTGCAGGTGACCGAGCCGGTCATGGTGTCCATCGCGGTTACAGTGCAAAGTGGAAGCGGTGCACGGTGCGTTGTCCCTCGATGCAGTGTGAGCAGGGCAGACGGTGCAGAGCAAGACGGTACTCGATGCAGTGCTGGCAAGTTGCAATGCAGCGACAGAGCCGGTTGGTGAGAATCGGTGCTGGCCAAGCCGGACAGCTGGGTGTGACGAGGCGGTCACGGGTATCGAGCCAGCGGCGACCGAGTCAGTGAGACCAGGCCAGCGAAGTGAAGAGAGACTGTGCTGGTTGCGGTGCCTCTTGATGCGAGGCAGGCAATGGTTTGGTGATGATCGTGCAGACTGCATCGGTGAGACCAAGGCGTGCGGTGCAGGGTGAGTCGGTGCAGTCTGCAGTGCCGTCAGGACACAAGGCCAGCGGCAGAGTCGGATGACGGAGTCGGTCACGGTTCCCTCTTCTCTGTGGCAATTGAAACAGCGGTTCCAGGAGCAGTACCCAGAGGTTGGTGAAGTATTTTCAGTCCCTGAGACTACTTAACAGGAGGCCAGCTCGGTTTCAGGCCCTTAGAGATCCTCAGCACAAGTAGAGCAAGTTCAGTCCAGTCCTTCCTCTGCCCAAGGCTGAAGCAGCAGCTGCAGGCCAACTCAACAAAGCAACAACACAGCAAAGGGGCAGTACTCCTCCTGGCAGCTCTTCCAGCTCTTCTTATTGGCAGGTTCCTTGATTCCAGTGAGTTCTCTGAAGTTTTTTCTATCCCTGAGACTTCCAACAGGAGGCAAGCTCTACTTCAAGCCCATGGAGAAAATTCTAACCGCAGGGTGATGAAAGCACAGACCAGTCCTTTCCCTGCTCAAGACAGAAGCAACAAATGCAGACCAACCCCTCTAACATGCAACCTAGAAGCAGTACTCCTCCTTCAGCTTTCCCGGTCCTTCTTCCTGGCAGGTTCCTTAGTTCAGAAGTAATCTAAATCTCTGGGGTCTGGGCCCCAATATTTATATCAGCAAATCCTTTGTCCTCTGAAGGCAGAGGGGCCTGGACCTAGTTCAAGCCAGTTCTCGGTTTATTCTGCCAGTGTGCACCTTCTTCCTTTGTCAGTGTGGGCCAGGGTCACCAGACGCACCACAGGAGGTGGGGCCAGCATTGTGGAAGGTGAGTCCAGCCCTATTCAGACCCAGGTGCTACTCCTCCCACCCATCTATGTTTAGATGTGCCTATTCAGCCCTGCTGACTCACCCCTTCTCCCCCAGCCAAGATTACTCACACACCAGACAGCTAATACACAAGCTAGCAGAGTCATGCTGATGGTTAGGTCAGAAAATACACACTTTCTAAAAGTGGTATTTTCAAACACAGAATGTTAAAACCATTTTGCGATGCAGGGCGCGCTAGGAAATTCGTTTGATTTATTAAATTGTTTACTTACCTTCAATTATCCATACTCCAGTTTTTAGCACCCCCACCCTACCCCTCCCCCGCCTCGCCTCTCCACCCCACCGAAACTCCCTCCACGGGCCATGGCAGTGTACTTGTAGACTTGGCACCTTGGTGCAATGTATGAGGCTTGGGGATGCATCGGTTCTCGCAGCAATGGCACTTGCATTGATTTCTTCAGCTGCGGTCCCACAATGAGGTAGTTCTTGCAGCTGCACAGCAGGGCCTGCATCAGAATTGGTGCAGTGATCTCGGCCTTGGTAGATCAGTGCACTCGTTGTGGTGTGTAGCGATTTTTCAAGCTGCCTGCAGGCACTGCGTCGGTTTCTTCTGTGATGCGTCAGAAACTGGTGACTGATGCGTTGCGCTTCTCCTTGTTGCTTTAGTTTTCCAGCTCCCAACAGTAGGATTAGCCTCCAGAGGCCCAGAACAGCAGCAGATGCCTCTTGGCAGGTAAGAACTCCCAGAAAGGGAGTTCAAGGGAGCTGAGGGTGAAGTCTTTGTATCCCTGAGACTACAAAACAAGAGGCAAGCTCTACTTCCAGCCCTTGGAGATCTTCCTCAAGCAGGGACACAACACACAACAAGGTCTTTGTCCTTTCCTTGGCAGAAACAGCCACTGCAGGCTAACCCCAGACAACGAACAGCAAAGGGGCAGTACTTCTCCTCAGTTTCTCCAGCTCTTCTCCTTGGCAAATGTTTCTCTCGAATTCCAGACATGATCTAAAGTGCGGGTGTCTGGGCCCCACTCTTTATAGCACAAAATCATTTGTTCTCTAATGGCAGAGAAGCTCTTTGCCCAGCCAAATCCAGTTCTGTCCTCTCTTGTGCAGCTTCCTGGCAGGAGGTGGAGACAGCATTGTCCAAGGCAGACTAGGCCCATTCAGGTTTGAAAGAAATCGCCTCCCTCTACTCTGAATGCAGCCAAGGCCTATTCGGCCCAGCCATGACTCACCCTGGAAAGGCAGGACACACCTCACAACCCCCCCCCCCCCCTTCCCTGGCGTGACTGTCTGAACAGAATGCACATCCTCAGCCCCTGGCACTCCAAAGCCGGACAGTCAATACACAAACCTACTTTCTAAAGGTAGTATTTTCAAACACAAAATGTAAAAACCATCCTCACTAAAAGATGCATCTTTATATTCTAGGTTCAGGCATGCTAAACTTTAGCTTCCAATCTTGTCCCAATGGGACGCCATATTTATGAGATGTTATAAATAAACTCCCATTCTATCCTATGGGACATATAGCCTTTCAATAATGAAAAATTAAATTGGCAGTATTTCACTATCAGGACTTTCAACACACATCAGGGCATGTCCTACTTTTCAAATACACTGCAACCTACCCAGGGTGGTACCTTGGGCCTACCTTAGGTGTGACTCACATGTAGTACAAGGGAAGGTTAGGCCTTGGCAATTGGGTGCACTTGCCAAGTCGACATGGCAGTACCAAACTGCGCACAGACACTACAGTGGCAGGTCTGAGTTACACTACAGGCTGCTTATGTGAGTGGCACAATCAGTGTTGCAGGCACACTAGCAGCATTTGAATTACAGGCTCTGGGCACACACAGTGCACTGTACTAGGATGTTACCAGTAAATCAAATATGCCAATCATGGAATCACCAATCCATAAATACAATTTACAGGGAGCACCTGCACTTCGGCAATGAACAGCAGTGGCAAAGTGCCCAAAGCATCTGGATTCGCAAAAACGAAGTCCAAAACACAGCAAAAATACAAGGGACAAAGGCAAAGATTCAGGGGAAACCCACACCAATGGTGCCAGGTCTAACATATGGTCAAGAATCTGGACCTTTTAATGGAGAATTTGGGACTGCAACTCAAAGATTTACATGGTGACAATTGCCATATGTTTCAGTCTCTACATTCCAAAAACAATATTTCCTTTTCTGTTCTTCTCGCAAAGGATCAAAATTGTGAAGATTTGTATAGTCCAGACTGCACTTCAGTAATGCAAAAGAGGCAGTTAGGCTATCTTTGTTTCAAGGAACATGTAGAGAATCTAGATGTACCTATATCAGCTACACTCGGTCACACTGGCCTATAAGGCAAATTGACAGTGCCCAAATTGCTGACCTGACAAGTCAGTGTGTGGGCGGGTGTTGTGGCTGGTTATGGGCCTCCTTTATGGTCTGCTGGGCCAATTTTAACTAATTTCCTCGATATTAAAACAAACATTGCCTTCAGCAAGCCCAAATTCATGCACTATTCCATACTTTTCAAAACACTTGTACAGCATTTCTTTACAAGTTCAAAACTGCACCAGTTTGCGAACAGGAGACACATTTTTAGCTATTCAATTTACTATTTGGGGCCATTTTTATTTTGGTGCCCGGGCCTGTCCTAGTCCGACCCTGATAGCTCTAGGTCTAAAGCAGCTTGTATGACTTGTAAGTTTTACAATAACAATGGTACCTTATTTCTAAACAAAAACCTTTGTAAAGTATGTACCCACTAGGGCTTTAAAAATAAAAATAAAGCGTTTGGCGGAAGAGTTTTCAGATTAGCATCCTCTGAACTTTGGAACGTTGTCAGGTTACTCATAAGATCTGAGGCAACTCTGCTTAAGTTTAGGAGGAAATTAAAAGCCTGGCTATGTTCTTTATACGTTAATGATGAAGACGGCAATAATCTAGGCCTCTGACGGTTGAGTGATCAACATTACCATTTACTAGGATCAAGCTGTGCTTGTGTTGGAGCGCCGAGACCTAGCAACTGAATGAGTTTTAAATATCCCTAAATAGGTAAGTAAATAAATATTCCAAAGGTAAAAGGTCTGGAAGTAATCATGGCTTGACACAAGGGCACTCTTTGTTAAATGTTTAAGCAATGTTTTACATGGAATCTGAAAGCATTGCACCTTTATTCATGGTAGATTGCTGGTGACTATTGCTACATCTGACTGAAACTAGCCTGACATATTACAAATGTTTCAGTGAGTGCCCCTTGCTCTCTGAATTAATAAAGAACTTCAGTAACCTCACAAAGTTTTTGTAAAAAGATAAAAATGTGTTGACCAAAATAGACCAAAAGGGGGACATTTTGGGAAAAGGATAAAACAGCTCTGTAGTGTCCTGCTGGGCATGGTCTGGTTGTTTAAATGATGTAACCCACACTTTACACTCACCCACCACTCGTGTCACGAGTCACGTGACCCAGTCAATAAAGAGGCCCGGGTGCACGTGCTTGAGGCCAGTTTTTACTGCACCGCTTCACCTAGTGTCTGCGTCCATTATTACTGCCATGTGGGCCTGAGGCCCGACACCACACTGGCGACGAAGGTGGGCAGTTAATCCTGCGTGCTGGCAGCTCGCCACATTCTCGTCATTCGTGGGGGAAGAAAAGGGACGCGCGTGAGAGGCGGCATCCCACGGCGATTCCCATGGCCCCAGTGACTGCAGTGGTGATCTGGTACAGCACCACTCTCCGCAGTCACAAAGCCGCGACCCGATCTAGCCGTGCCCCCACCCCAATGTCTGAGGCAGAGGAAAGTGACTGGGCGATCCCGGGGTAGGCGAGCACCCCACAACATTGCCCCGTTCCTCGCCCATGCAGCCAGCGTCTACCCAGGGGGCTAGCCAGAGCCCGAGGCTGTTCCTGCAAGCAAGCCCCATACCGGTACAGGAAGCAGCCCGCAGCAGTAAGACAGCCTGCAACAGAAAGGCATTTGAGCGTCAGGTCAGAGCCCAAGGCCACCCCGGGTAACAAGCCCCATGCTGATACAGTCCGCAGCTGCAAGAGGACCCGCGACCCCACGGCGACACTTCGCCTGCCGCGCCCCATGACCTGCTAATCTCAGTGCTTCGGCAGCCTCTGTGGATCGAGGCTCGAGTGGTGCTAGACGGCTGCCGGTCGCCTAGATGGCACAAGGTAAAGGCATGGTGAGTGGATGCACCCGCACGCCGAAGACACAGTGTAACCCGCAGCAAATGCAGAATGCCCCAGTGCTGTAAATTCCGGTGCAACAAGAAGCAGGCGACTGCCAATCACCACTGCAGACCTGTTTTGAAGTGGCAACACCGAGTGGCGAACTGACTGTCAGAGCAGGGAACCCTGACCCCGGACCGGCCAACTGAGTGACTCAAGGCCATCTTTGTTAACCCCTTCCATGCTCATGACGAGCTCAGCTCGTCATGAGGCACAGTGGAGCTGTGCTTATGATGAGCTGAGCTTGTCATGAACAATGGGGTTCGATCAGGATCAGCACAGAAGGGGAAAACCATTAGCAGCCAAGGTGTTAAAGTAAAGCCGCCCTTCTACCCACCGCAATGCCCACAATGCTCCCACCTACTTCATGGAGATGCTCGCACCGGCGGTGCCGGTTTCCCCACCGCCGAGCCCGAGTGATCGGTACGGCCCTGCACCATCGGTAAATCTACTGCGGCCTAGGCAGGAAAGGCAGGCGCCACCTGGTGGTTGTGTGAGGCACTGCGCCCCAGCCCGACAGAGGGAACAAGCAATACCAAACAAACAATGCTGCAGCAGAGTAAAGGACAGCTCCATGCCTTTCCATGACGACAAAATATGAAAACTAGAATGCTATGCTATTCTCCTGCACTGCCAGCAACAGCAAAAGACACAAGCACCAGAGCTCGCTGCTACTTTGTCCCATGTCATTCTTCCATCAGCGAAGGAGGAAGAAGTGCATTGTCCCTCAGTGGTAATCGGACACCACCCCAAGTGAGAAGAGTCAAGTCACCCCTACTGACACCAAGCAAGTGTCACAAAGACCATAGCCAGGCAGAACCGGTGCCTCCAACAAAGGAGCAGACTGCACCCAGTGCCCCCTGGAAAGGACTTTGTGCCTTGGACAGCAGCCCTGCTCACACGCATGTGTAAATAACTACTTGAACCAATCAAAAAACAAGCAATGACACAGGCTCTATGCATCTGGCAACAGTACCAAGTCAGCAGCAATTATTGAGCAGACAAGGTGAAAGACATTTATAATTATAAAAAGGAGCATTAACCACACATTCTCCACCATGTGAAGTGACTGCAGCACCACTGGGTAGCCACTCCAAAACCCAGAAAAAGGCCACAGCTCCAAGAGACACACTGTTAACCTCTACACAGGAGAGTGACTGTTAAAACTCCAATGAGAGAGAGCCTCCAGGAAGCCCAAAGTATCCTCGCCATGAAACATCCAGCCAAAGTGATGGACTCAAAGGCAGCCAAACTCCATGCAGCAAAGCCCTAAGAGAAGCACCCGAAGGCGGGGTGAGTTGCGCGTCACCCCAACAGGCCGCTCAGACCTTCGAAGGGGAAGAACTGTTACACAACACGGAGTGGTCTCTGGGGGCCCAAAGTGTCTCCAGCCTAGGCAAGACTGATCACGCTCAAGCAGCAACCAAGACGCTGCGATACAAGCCATCACACTCAAGAGCCCAATGGTGCCCAGAGCTGCACCAGCGCAAAGCAGCATCAGAGAAGCAGGAGCACTGCCTGCCACGTCTACAAGTACAGAGAAGGACGGCCAAACCCTGCAAAGAGCCGCAAGAAGCTCAGGGCTACGCACGGACAGCTCCTTCAACAAGAATAGATGACCAGCTAAGACAGCGACGTCTCAAGGGAAGCGGCCCCCAGCAAGAGCGCAAGAAAGACTGGTGCAGAGCTCACACCACACACATGGCTACCTAAAGCCACCACCAGAAAAGAGGTCGCATCACCCGGCCGTACTGGTGAACAGGCACAACTGCAAGCCACACCCTAGGCACCCCAAGTGCCAGAAGAGAGCCTCCAGGAAGAAGGAGGAGCATGCCAAGCCAGAAGCGCGCAGGAGGGCACGCCAGTGAACCTGACTGCACAGTCAGCACCCAGGAAACTTGTCCACACAGAAACACTACTGAACGCAGGTTGGAGAGCACACACATCTCCACCGCCACAGCGAAGCCCTGCAGTAGGCCGAAGACCACCCACGGTGTCCTCCCTCACACTGCCTTAAGACGGAGTCAGCCGCGACCCAAGATCGACAAGAGAGGAGTCGCACACCCCACGTGGCAGGCCGCCACAACACCATGCGCTCCAACGAACAGCGACACAAGACCATACGTCACGTCGCCCAGCAAGCAAGGAGCACCTCACCATGTGACTAGCCCGCCAAACATGCCAGAGCAAAGGCAGAAGCAGGTGCCACGAGGTCCAAACGCAAACCCTCGAAGAAAAGAAGAAGTGTGACAGCCCTGTCACCCCGAAGACCGGATGAGCACAGGTGGGCTGAACAAGCCAACAAAGGGAGAAGACCAAGGACTCACAGCCAGCCAAGAAGCACACCCTGACACGCCAGACAGCCACCAAGGCGGACCGATGTCCCAGGATACAGCCTCACGGATAAATCAAACATAAGCCACAACAAGCGCAGTCCACGTCTCATCCCAACGCTTCCCCAGGCGACCGTCCATCCCCGAGCCTCGGCAGTCTGAGTTAATCAGCATTCCTGCTCCTGTCCGCAGATGCCACGGCCAAACACCAGCACTGAGTGCCCGCCCTCTCACCACCTCAAGATGGAGTTGGCGGTGGCCCCACAACAGGCAAGAGAGGAACCGTACACTCAAAGTGTCAAGCCGCCACCTAAGGTCAACATCAGCAAAGCGGAGGCACATGGCTGCCAAATCTCTCCGGACATCCAACACTCCCAGCAAGTCACCAACACCTGTCATCCAGAGTCTCTACATGGCTGGCAACCACCATCACCCCAGCCATCAGCACCTGCGCCAAACAACACCACTGCCAGAGACCAACAGTGAGGACCGGCAAGAGGTCCGAGAAGTTCAAGTAAGACGTGGTCCGCGAACAGGGACCAACGAAATTCGACATCCTCAAGAACCAGAAGTGAAACCATCAACAGGAGAAAGTCGCGGCGACTGGTCCAGTCACAGAGTGGAAAAGAAGACAGTGTCGTAGAGCCAGGAGAAGACCAGAGGGAAACGGGCGGAGTGCATGCCGCTCGGAGAAGCCTGGTCAGGAAGACAAGGACAGCGAGATGCCCAGACCGCTTCACGAAAAAGTAAAATGGAGAAGAAGGGCGCAACGCCATGAAGGAAGGAGAAGAAGAAAGGAGTCATGTGGCATGACGCCATCAAGAACAGCAACGTCCAGAAAGGTGAGGAGAGGTGTGACAAGTCTACACACCCACCAGAAGAAGAGGTGACACGCACCACAACACCGGGTACAGTGACCCACATGTCCAGGAGAGCATTGATGGTACTAGAAAAAGAACAGCCATCTACTTACAAGTTCCCCGAAGACGGTCGACTACAGCAGAGTACAGGCTGGACCATTGGTGACACCTACCTTTGGGATTGAGCGGGAGAGTGGATGTGGAGAGTGCTCAGACGTCCGGCAGAAGGAGAACTGACCACTCCACACCAGCCCATGGATATCCAAGGGGCAAAGGCCTCAGGGACACCAGTGGCAGAGGATCCCGACACGAGAGATGGATTCATCGCCGTCTATGAAAAGTCTATGGGTTGCACACTTCTGACCTCACCAGCGGGTGTAACCCTCGAGCATCATGGTAAATGCAGTCTTTAGGCGTGTGCGGCTTTCGTAGCTCTGGACGTGTAACAGGCAAAGTTGCAGCACCAACTCTGTACACCGGTGTTTGGGAATTGTTGTTCCTCATCAGCAGAGTGTAGGTTTCTTCAGGGATTACTGGATAGGTTGCCAAAGTATTAACAGGTTTGGTACCCCTCGTGGCGCGAAGATGCGGTGTCCGAGCTCGTCAGCTTCAAGGTTCAAGGGAACCATATAAAGTGAAAAGTCTATGGGTCGCTGTTAGACCTGTCTGCCCTTTGTGTAGTCCCTCCTAATTATTTATTTATTTTTGACCCCTTTTTGCTCCTCAATCTCTCTGTTTTTATGTCTACCGGACTTTCAGGTGTTGACCTAGGGGTTAGGTGCTCTTTTGCCCTCATAGTTTTTTCCTGAGGCCTAGGTGCCTTTCTGACTGAATTTACATGACCCACAAAATGGTGGCTTACAACTGCCACAACTGCCACCTCAGAGAATGGACCCATAGGTTAACATAGGGACACTCTAGAACCTTCTAGCTGGTTCTGGAAGTCTAGGGTCAGCCAATATAAGGGACAGAGCTTGGGTGGCCATTTTAGGAATGACCAGAGAGCCAGGGCAGAACCCGGTGAATAGTGAAGCGGTAGAGTAGGGAGGAAAGCGCACTGAAAAGGGGTTCGATCGTCCAGTGGGGCGGCTACTCCATTTGGCTGACGTGTCCCCCTGCCTAGTGACTAAGCCTGTCATTGTGGGGTCGTCATTTGCCCTGAACCCCTGGTAGAGCCCCGGTTAAGGATGTCCCGGAGCGGCCTATAAAGTGCCAAAAAAAAATCAGCCTGGGTATTCCACCGGGAGGGAAACCTCAACTGTCCATAACAGAGACTATCCAGCATTTTCCATCTCCCCATGACCTCCTCTGAACTAATCTCATAGGGTATGTGTGGAGAAGACCTGGACCCTCATCGCTATTGACACTGAGGGGAATCCAGGCCCATAAGAACGAGGGAAGATCCCTACCTGAACGCGGTTGGTGGCTGAGATCCCTGTCACTGCATTGCCGCCGTCTGGCCACGGGCCCCCACTGAGGAGCATTGGCAGGGAGAGCCTGGTTTTCGTTGACGGAGCTGAGATTCTTTGGGGCGGAGTCGCGGAAGCCAAGGAAGGCTGACGCAGGAGCGCCGAGAGGAAGGGGGCGGGTTACGCAAGTGGCTGCACCGCCCAGTGCCTCCCTCGCTGCCGACGGAGACGAGCGAAGCGCCGAGGGAACCAGAGTGAAGGCCCAGCCCAGTCAGCTGCAAGGAGCCTGCAGCGCTGGGGCCGGGAGATCTCACCGAGTAGCTTCCGCGGGATCAGCTCAGGTAGCGCGATCGTGTGAGGTGACCGGGACACATTTCCAGGAATCCGGTAAGGCCTGAAGTGTAGCGCGGGCCTCAGCGTTCTGAGTGGGCCCGCTTCTGTGCTGAAAGTTGAGGCGAGAGGGGAGAATCAGAAATTCCCAGCTCTCCATAAAACCAATTAACTGACCATAACTGGTGACTTTAAAAGAACACCACGGCTTGAGGAAAACCTCCCTCTGGTAACTTGCGCCAGTGATCCTACCCCATGAGAGTCTGACTCTGTGTTTATAAAGCTTTCCCTACTTGATTAAAGTTGCATAGGGAAGAGAAATCCCGTATTGAAGCGGGACTTACCACACATGGAAGCTGTGTTACCAGGGTTGTTTAGGTAGAGTAAAGCATTGGTAGGGAAGGGGGTTTGCTCGTACTATGTAAAGTCATTCAGAGCCTACAAATGTCACAGGTATCACCTGTCCAGCTACTGTGTCTTAGAGTAAATTACCAAGTTGAGTGAAGTAACAAATATATCTTGCCTGCCTTCATTTAGATATCCCGCTGTTGAGCCAAGGTACTAGTGGGATGTTAGTGGAATAATTACTGAAAGCCTGTATCTTTCTGCCAGTAAAACATTGAGTCCTCAAGGGTAATGTACTGCTGTGCATCATTATAAGGAAACTGTATTCTTGTTGATTATTGTAACCAGAAGCGGGGAGTCACACGTCCAGTGCTACGAAAGGCGCGCACACCTAAAGACTGCATTTACCATGATGCTCGAGGGTTACACCCGCTGGTGAGGTTAGAAGTGTGCGACCCATAGACTTTTCACTTTATATGGTTCCCTTGAACCTTGGAGCTGACGAGATCGGACACTGCATCTTCGCGCCACGAGGGGTACCAAACCTGTTAATACTTTGGCGACCAATTCAGTAATCCCTGAAGAAACCTACACTCTGCTGATGAGGAACAACAATTGCGAAACACCGGTATACAGAGTTGGTGCTGCAACTTTGCCTGTCACACGTCCAGTGCTACGAAAGGCGCACACGCCTAAAGACTGCATTTACCATGATGCTCGAGGGTTACACCCGCTGGTGAGGTCAGAAGTGTTCGACCCATAGACTTTTCACCTCATCGCCGTCTATCCTGCATGTCCTGGGAAGAAGAGGAACTTGTGCGCAAAGGAAAGAGTCAACAGCCACCCTCCAGGTGGAGCTACGGACTGCAAGGTAGCAATCTCATCGCCTCCTCCACTCACACCAGACTGTAGAGTTGGAGCAACACTGCTGAGAACACCCAGCTCCGCGGAAACCTGAAGAAGAGGGCCTCCGGGACATCTCGTGGCAGGAGAACACCCGCGAGAGGGGCTTCCTAGTGAGAGGGATGTCTTTCAACCACTCACTCCTTTGCAATGTGAAGCCAAGCTACCTACAGTGAAGAAACCCGACGGACTAGCAAAAGACAACCTGCATCAAGTCTACCATCTGGTCATCCTGTTGGGCATCACCCCAAAAGCAAGATCTCAATGCACTGCAGAACACACTGCCATGAGGCAAGTCCAGAAGAGCACGCCCCCCCGAGGACCAGGACATCGAGCCCAAGAGAACAAACGTTTCAGCTGAAAGTTTCCACCGTCGTCATCTAGCAAGCAGCTGAAGAGACTCCTTCTAAAGTTATGAGATTGCATATTTTTGTATTTTTTCTCCCACTGGTTCGGACTTTGTTTTATCTCAACTTTATTAAAGTTTGGGAGGAATGTAGTGTCCTGCTGGACACGGTCTAGTTGTTTAAATGATGTAAACCACACTTTACACCCACCCACCACTGGTGTCACGAGTCACGTGACCCCGTCAATAAAGAGGCCCGGGTGCACGTGCTTGAGGCCAGTTTTTACTGCAACGCTTCACCTAGTGCCTGCGTCCATTATTACTGCCATGTGGGCCTGAGGCCCGACACCACAAGCACCAATAGAAAATAGTTTTGCTCAAATGTATGGAAAACAAAATAGTTAAAAGGTTTATAAGCGACTTGTGCAAATGGCGAGATCTAAGGTGGGAATTTTCCCAGTGAAAGATTGCAGCTTTTATTATAATAAATTAAGCAAATAAACAATCTCTGACGGGACCAACTTGAGACTATCCAAACAGCATTCCTGACTGGTCAGACACTGCTGTAACCATACATGCAAAGGCTGACCATTAAATAGACCGGGCAGAACAAGGTTCTACAAAGCTTTCAAGTGTGGTTGAGAGGATTATAAGGATCAAAGGTCTATCCTTCCTGATAAAACTGAAAAACAAAAATGAACGTGTTCCTGTGTAGAAACCAATGCCCCCAGTACTTCAAAGTTGTACATAAGAATATACAGGTATATACTAGAGTGGTGGGCAACACGCAGTAGTGTCTAGATATAGCTGGCACTCAAGTGCATGTTGCCAGCCTTGGAATTCATAATTTACCAGGTCAGAAGTTCCACGTCGGAATTTAGAAGAATTTCGGTAGCCCAGATTTGGGTCAAGCCAGAAGGTGAGGCGGCTTTCAGGCTCGGTGCCTTTGATTTGACGTCTCACTGAGCCTTCATCTGAGGATTTAAAAAAAAAACTATAAGTGGGCCATGACACTTCCAGGAGCTATGGGTGGAAGCAAGGTAAACCACTTTAATGAAAGACTGCTTTCCATTTTGAAAATTAAATTTAGTAAAGACAGTTTTATGTTGATCATAATTTGAAACACAACTTCACGACAGGTCTCCAGCTGCCCAGTTAGCCTTGGATAAAAAGTTTTTGCTGTTTGTTTAGAGCATGCTCCACAAACTGCTTCCAACATACCAGTTAACTTTGAGTTTGTCTTAGCAGCCAGTGGTACTCTCTATTGTGGTGTCACGGCATAGCCCAGTAGTCCGTAGCAGACTGGTTCTCCCTATACACGTGCAAGCACTAGGGTCTACATCTGCGCACACCCATCACCCTTAGGGCATTACACTGAATAAAATGCAAAGGTGATGGGTGAAATACTCTCAAACGTCTCGACCATGGGCAATTGCTCAGGCAGCGGCGCATAATTTTTTGCTCACTGTGCCACATCAAAAACAAGCCATATGCAAATCAGCCTTGGTCCTGCTGTAGTAGAAACTGTTCAGTCTAAATTGAAAGACCAGGGACCCTGTGAAAGAGAACACAAGCAACCCCCGACTGGCACCAGAGTAGTTTGACTAAATAAAGGAGCCACAGCTTCAGTTCTATGGGCATGTTCCTTCCAACTAAGCATTACATTGAGGAAAACACAAAGGTGGAGAGTAGAATGTTTTTCTGGGGAGCAGTGTAAAATATCTTTGATATATTGCAAGTTCCTCTACCCTGCGGTCAGACTATACTCTGCCCCAGTGTTGCTGTGGTGTAAAAAATATTTCCATGGACATTCCGGACACATACAGTCCCCTCCTCCTTTTTATTTCTACGTGATATATTTAAATGAGGTGCCTCCAGGTGTCTTGGGTAACTACCACACCCTTGACCAGAGCATGACTAGGGGTGTGAGAAGCTGTAACGTTTTTTTCTCGCTGATATTGGTACACAGATATTAAACTATGCATCCATTGAGAAGTTAAACACAAAATGAGCTTTTCTGTGAAACTGGGACTTACAGAAGTCATTCCAATGTAATTTGTGCTGTTTTGCTCACAGAGATATTCTAAACAAGAAGTGTGCATGCATACTTTGCTCAGAAATTAAAGTGTGACAGTTTCAAAGAATTTACAATGAAAAGCTAACCACGGTATGTACTAGCAGGCAAAATGCTTCCAGGTTACCATTGTGGCACACTTTGGCAGTACTTGTAAGAAAAGGTTAAGCACTTGGAATACAAAAAAAATCTAACACTTGAAAAATGCACAACTGCATTAGAGGCGAGAAAGTGGGAACCTCGGTGAACTATAGGTAGGCGAATAATCCTGAACATTTAAGACTAAACCTGCATAAAAAAAGTTTGTACGCACCTATTCATGACGTGGCAAATAGTGGGTGGCAGCTGATTAATGGTTATAAGGTACGGTCTGTTTATACCTGCACCCCAGTTGGGAGACTGCCAACCAGCTCCTCCTTTGTAAATCTGTGTTGCCTGTCATGACCGCATCACCTGTTGCCTCTTGGTATAAGAGGAGCTCGTGTGAGAGATAGTTGGGTACATGGGATGTGGAGTACACCCTGTTTTGGCTTCCATTGCGTGCATTTAGTCCCTGAGGATGTAGGGTGATTACTGAGTTTAGTGGTAGCCAGGGCTTCTGTCTTCCATTCCAGAACGTCCCTCAGTGCTACTCTCCTTTTCACACTTCCCAAACAAACCTTTGTAAAGTCAAAATGCATGTGTCTAGTTTTCATCCACATAACCTTGAATGGAGCCAAAGTCCCTGCTGGAAGCATATGATAATATCCCACTAAAATAAAGGACCATTTGCAATAGCATGGCAAAAGCCATATACCATTAATGGAGAGATGGATTGCCTGCTTTCTCCTTATGATGTGTGTCCAGAGCTGCTGAAGAAGCAAGAGCCTCTAGCTGCCTAATTGGCCTGGGGATGTCTGGTTCCTATAAATAAGATAAAAGGGATGCCTGCCATGCCCAAGGAAACCAGAATGACAGTTCACATTTGGAAGCTGGTTGTCAAAGAAATTTAAACCGCCTACAAGAACCTGCTCACTAGTTCCCTCAAAAGTTTGATGGCAACTTTAAATCTGAGTATCAGATGGATTGGAACAAATCGCTACTATTTCTGAATATAAGCGGCCCCTTTTGTCCTATTCAAGCAAAGGGAAATTCCAGAGCAGGATACTTCAACTGTATCCCCTGAAGGAGTAGTAAATATACTCTGCTGCTGAGAAAATTCCTTTGCTGATGCTGCAGCCTGAAGATTGAATGGATTAGAGCCCCTGGCTTGTAAAGAGCTTATCATATTTCAGTTCAGAGGCTGAATCCAGCACTCCAGTGTGTTTTGCCATGAGGAACTGTGCTTGTTAGAGACTGCTGAGACTGGACACATGGAGACTCTGCCCAACTAAAGTGATACTGCAATTGTCGAGTGAAGCTTGGTGTTTGTGAAGAGAGGGAAGACACTGTTGAGCAGACTACTAGATTAACATGGTGTCCCAATACGTATTATGTGTGTTTTTCCCTAAGTAGAGCTTGCTTTGCTCATAATAACCCCCTCAAAGATCGGTGTGAGAAATTGTGTTGTTGGTTGAAGGGGGGTGACCCTTTTCAAGGAGCAGTCACAATCCGTCAGGATGAACCACAACAGTTATTAATTAAACTGTGCTTAATCCTCAGGTAGCTTGGCACTAAAGCCGTCTGGCTTAATTTAGAAGCAATATGTAAAATATGTATGTGACACACAAACAGTATTAAAGTGAAAACACAATGCAAGAAAAATTCCACACCAATTTAAGAAATATTAACATAATTTCGCACCAAATCAACAAACATTCAGTCAGTAGACCTGGAGTTATCAATTTTTACAGTTTAAGGAAAAAATAGCAGCCTAAATAACAAAGCACCAACCACTAACATCAAGTTGCACCAGACCGGGTCAAAGTTGAAAAATATGTCTGACTGCAATGAGTCACGAGTCTGATACAAAAAGTGGATTGGTCCCTCTCGGCGCTTACCATCAGAGTTAAGAGTATCTTCTTCGGGGAACCGCTGGACTAAGTTTCAGTGAAGATTTCTATAATTGGACTTAGTCTCTTTTTTGGAAGTCAAAAATTTCCAGGGGGATGAAGGTGGAGCCTGTAGCCACCAATAGTTCCAGTATTCCAGATACCCTTTTGCCGAAGGACCGCTGAACAGGATTTGCTGCAGCAGAGAAAAAGGTAGGGGGAGCTGCCTCAAAGTCAGGCCAACCAGCGATGGAACTTGGGTGGATAGATAAGCAGGTTGGTCCCCGTCTTCTCTTGGTGCTCAGAGCAGTTTTAGCCCAAAATATCCTGTGTCAAGTTTAGGATTTTGGCTGTCAGGGCACATTAAGCATCACCACCAAGGATTCAGGACTGGAGGGGCACCACTTGAAGGTGAGGACTCACTTAGACTGGGGAGGTGGCCAGAGCCTTTTCTGTTCCTGAGGCTTGGATCAGGCAGTCCACCAACTTACCCTTGCAATCACTCTGCTAGGTCTAGGTTCAAGTGTAGAAACAAGGATCAAGAAACAGGGCAGGCTTCTGAGGGTTCAAGGCAGGTTCCAGGTAGCAAAGCAATCCTTCCATGAGCTGCAAAGCAGTTTTGTGGAGTTCACATCAGGCCATAGCAGCAGGCAATACTCTGAGAGTTTTTCCGCAGGTCCAGGAAGTGAACTGAAGAGTGGGTCTGAGGGTCCCCATTTTACACATGTTGCCTCCTTTGAAGTAGGAGACGTTTCTGGAGAATTCCCTTTCAAGGGCTTGCGGTTTCCTGCTACCCCTGCCCTGCCTCCAAGTGTGCTGCATGAACAATGCAGTGGTGACAATTCCTTTGTGTGAAGGCAGGGTAAGGCCTATTCAGTTGCAATCAGGACTGTGCTCAGCTCCACCCCCATCCTGCCAGTTGATAGCCCATCCAGGCACACCTATTCCCTCTATTTTATGACTGTCTGGGAGGAACAAACATAGTCCAACTGCCATCTACACCCAGTCATGTGACCTTTTAGGGCAGGAAAATGATAATTTTCTAAAATTGCTATTTTCATTGTTGTAACTAAAAATGAAAATGTTACTGTTAAAGAGGACTTGTATTTAAGAATGTTCAGACACCTACCACAAAATGCTTTCCTATTCGCAATCCAAGGATAGCTCCTATTAATTGTAATAAGGCAACCCAATTGTATCCTTTGGAAGAGGTAGGCCTCACAGTAGTGAAAAACTAATTTAGATGTTTTTCACTACCAGGACATGTAAAACTTAAAAGTACATGTCCAGCCTTTTATTTACAATCTACCCTGCTCCGTGGCCTACCTAGGGCCTACCCTAGGGGTGACTAATTTGCAATAAAAGGGAAGTTTAAGGAATGGCAAGGGGGATATATTGGCAAGTCGAATTAGAAGTTTAAGAAGCATTCAGGCTGCAAAGGCAGACCTAGGGCTACCTAAGTGAGTAGCACAATATGTGCTGCAGGTCCACTAGTAGCATTTGATTTACATGCCCTTGGTGTACAAAGAACTTCTATGTACATTAAATATGCCAAACCGGTGTGTGCCAATTTTAACAAATTTAAAGGAGGGATCAAAAGCACTTTAGCACTGATTAGCAGTGGTAAAGAGTCCTAAAGCCAACCAACATGAATTGAGCAAAATGTGAAGGGGTGGAAGCAGAATTCTTGAGGGTGACCCTGCAGAGAGGGCCAAATCTAATAGTCTGTGAACTCTGTTAAAAACGCTACACAGGAGCTCACATCCTGCCCACACTGCAATCTCATTTGCTTGAGATGCAAGTTATCTACTGCGTGCCCAGTGCAGCCTCCCCATCGAGGGGACCATCCCTGTGAAGGTCTTTGACTCTCTGTGCTGTAAGCTGCAGCTGCAACTTCTCATCTGCATTCACCATGATAACCAGAGAGATCACACCTGAATCACACAGTCTGCATAGTGTGGTCAGTGTTTGCAGTCAGATAACCGAGATGCGTGCCCTTCCCCCTACCTATGAGACTGAAATCCGAATATAAAATTATACAACAAACAATGTTTTAATTGACTAACTGCAATCTCTAACAGAATGGTATCTATTCTGGAAACATGCACATAAACGTATAATGAAGGGTAAGCAGTTTTATTTAACATAAATGCAGTGTTATCTTGTTTATTAGGAGTACTGCCTAAACATTATATTTCTAGTGAGTGATACAAGTGGTAGCTGCACTAAAACATATACCACACATCACCTTCCAAAAGTAAGCCTTGACTCTTTTACTTTACTACCTTCTGAAAGTCAAAAGCAAAAAGGGAAGTACTTGGAAATTAAGAGAGCGGCAATATATTGTTCTGTGGTTTTAAAGGCAATGGAAATGGTAGTCATGCAAATTGCCTTGTTATCCTTGAGATACACATGCCCCAAAGAATTGACCTGTCACAGGTAGATGTTTGGACACAGATCCCTTCATAAAAATACGTTTTTTGATTTTTATTTAAATGTATCATGGGACTGAGGGTCAAGGTAGGTCCCCCCCGCCCCATGATGCACGTTGTCCTATTCCCAGCATAGGGGCGCATTACAATGTTGGGGGGATCGCTACCGGCAAGTTGTCTGTGGCGAGCCGCCTGACAATCGGACTCAGTGGCCCGACCTCCGCATTACGATGCAGTCGGTCAGACTGCTGTGGCCTGGGGAAAAGGCCTACGCCTCCAACAGGATCAGATATCCTGTTGGGGCGTTGGTCAGACAGATAATCCCCAAATGTCAGGCTTATAATGTCCATTCCCAAAAGCCTTTCCATGTCGGCCTTTAAAACATTGAAAGGCTGTCGGAAAGTGACTTTGGGGGCAGGGCCCGCTTTTCATTGCAGGCTTTACTATGAGGCCTGGGGGCACCTGTGAACATCCATGCACCATGTGGCAGGCACCATGCTCACCGCATGGTGCCTGCAACACGGTGCATGGATGTTTAAAAAGTAATTTTTTTCTGTTGTGGCTTGTGCTGCAGCCCGCAATTCAACAATGGATAAAAGGGGGTAAAGCTCCACAGTTCAAATAAGTGATTTGATGTTTTATAAATTGAGCCATGTATACTTGTACTCACAAATCTGCAGACAATCGCAAATTTACAACCCAGATAGCTCTAAAATGTAATCTCATAATGCCCTTCCCTGAATCCATTTAAATTCATTTTTTTTTTAAAAATACCAAACAAATTGACAAGAAACACACAAAAGCAAAATCTTTAAGTTAGGTTCCATCTTCGTTCAAAATTTGGCGTAATTCCGTTCAGATGTTTTGGTCTGTATCAATGAACAAATAACCCTATGGGAAAAAAATTATAAATTACATTTTTGTCCACTCCCTCTTTTTCTTGCCCCACTTGATGGATCTGCACATAAATTACCGTAAAGAACCTAAAGTGCATGCACATTTTTTGAAAAATTTTGTACAGATTCGTCAAACAGCATTAAATGCATTAGGAAAACGAATACCTTTCCTGTGGAAAATCGACCTAACCAGAACTGAAGTTGCACTATAAATTATATAAATATATTAAGGAGGTGGTAAAGGGAAGAAAACAATAAGGGGCATATTTACTAGCAGCTGGCGGAGTGCCGTTTTACAGCAAAATTGGTAGCGCCTTGCTCCATCAGTAAAAAACGCAGGGATGCACCGTATTTACAAGAATGTGGCGCACCCCTTCATTTCAACTAGCGCTGGCTCAAAAGCAGCTGCCTAGCGCCATGTGCAAGGATGCCTGCACTGCAGGGGTGATTGTTTATGTGCAGGAAGGGATACCTTCCCACACATAAGCAATCTTTACAGGCGATTTGCTGTTTCTATGTGTGCTGCAAATTGCAGCACACATGGATAGAGCAAATTAGGTGGAGAAATGAAACATTTCTCCTCATATCACATGCTTAAGACCAGATATTCCCTAACAATATTTTTGGTACTGCCCGATACCTTTTAAATATGGGGCAGCATAGGGTGTTGCGGCGGAACACCTATTGCAACACCCATTGCACACCCTTATCACGATAAATGCTGCGTGAATATGAGCATTAATTACAAGGCAACATTAGGCCACATTAAGTGGCTTAACAGTTCTGTGTAAATAAGCCGAAGGATACCGCCACCAGAACATCAGAAAAAGTGACGTTCTGGTGGCGTTAACACCTTGTAAATATGCTTTTAAGTGTCTTACCTGCTGTGTAGACTATGCAGTGTAATGGCATGCCACATGTAGTGCCACAGTGACATAGCCTGGTATATGCTGTGACTTTAGATACACTTACATGCAACGAACTAACACAGAACCCACTAAACATACTGCAAAACAAAAGTCTAAAATAATGCCACGTAACATATTGCATTAATTAAAAAAAAAAAATATATATATATATATATATATATATATATATATATATATATATATATATATATATATATATATATATATATATATATATATATATATATATATATGTGTGTGTGTGTGTGTATATATTTATATTTGCCAATTCAAGCAAAAGCTGTTGTAACACTACGTATAGAATGAAATGCCCAATGTGAATATACACAGGCCAATGAATCAGACAGCCACGAAGAGGGCTTTCAGTGTGTACACCTCTTCTAACATGCACCTTGTTAGGTTATGAATCACCATTTCCTGTGCCTCTCAGCCAGCTATCAACCGAAAGTAAGTTTAACGCTGAAAAACAACTCGTCGGCTTAAAAGGGAGGTAGAATTTTCAAGAGCTAAACATTTAAAATCCTTAAATCGAATATCTGCTTAAGACGCGGCAATATAAAACTCCCTCCAACTGTCATTCCAGAACAAAGCTGATGTTTTTCTTTTTTTTCAAGCATTTATTTTCCGTTCTTAGATTGGTGATAATATTACTTATTTTATTTTAATTAAAAATGTACTACTTACAAAAACAGATGCATCGGTTTGGGATTTCGCTTATCGTTTTAAGGAACCGACGCTCACCTTTTTGCGACTTCGAGGCAAACTTCCTCCTGCGCGTTCCCCTGTAGGAATCTTTCTGTTATCGATGTCACTGTCACACGTCAGCTGACGTAAAGAATTAGCAGTCGCGACATCACAGCTGCCCGCACCTTTGTCAATGCTCGTCTTCCTAAGAAGCCTCCTGGTAGACATTTTGGATGATTGCTCTTCAGAAGACCCCTGCTAAGTAACCTTGCAAATAAGGCAAACTTGCCTTCTCACTACCAAGCAATCAGACACTTCGACCTCAAAGGAGTCCACGTGACTTCGGTGGTTTTCCTGTGCAAGAACAATAATTGCTTCCTGCAGAGCATAAGTAGGTCTAAAACCTTATTTAAAACTGTAGATACGCCATCTATCAAACTGTCAGTTAAAGAAATGTGTATGTGGTTTTTCAGCACTGGAACCTGCCTCAATATTGTACAACATGGATGCAAGTAAGTATGTATGCCTGCAAAATCGACTTCACTTGGAAAGAACTGCTCTAGAACTAAAGTGACATATACTGTCGGGCTGGCCAGTGTGCCCTGGGAACTGTGAAGACAGTTATCGATCAAAGCAACCTTTGTGTTCTGACCTCAGCTCAATATCAGTCCTTATGGCCAAAACAAAAGTAGCTTAGATATTATTTAACATGCTTGTATTTCTTTTAAGTTGCTAACATTAAATACTATTAAATAGATATCATTGTTCTACTAAGTTACACTTGACTGTCCCATTCCAGCCACCAAACGTGTTGGGCCCACTCCTTATAATTTAACAAGTTCCTTGGGAATTCAATATGGTAGCAAGGGTGGGAGGGAAGAAATAAGAGGCAGATTCCATTCTATTCTAATCAAGAGGCTTTCTAGAGCGCATGTCCATCGAGAAGGGCCTCCCAGTGCTAAAAACCAGCATCAGGTCCTAATCAAGCTGATCAAGTAAGCTGAACAGAACGTTTTTTAACAATGACCAGAATTTAGGTTCTGACTCCAGTTTCTCAGTGACGACACTGAATAATTCAAAACACTTTACCTGACACATTAATTGATTTTAGACATAGAAACCTGAAAGTGCACATTGCCCGTGTGAGATGAAGTGATAGAGCAGTTGAGACAAGTTAAGTAAAACAGCACCTTAAAAGCATGCTTGAGAGTGTTAGAAAAAGAGAAATGCATTGCTAACTGATTATAATGCTTAATAATCGGTTTACATAAAAAGATTACTTAGGAAAATTATGTTCTATTATGCTTTTACTGGTTAAACTAATGGTGCTAATGGTGTGCCTTAGCATTTCTATTGCTTTACATTGAAATGCATCATGAATAGATTGTGGAGCATCCAATAAAATTAGTTAGGAAGCTGAAATTTACAAATGTGATAGTGAAGACTGTAACGATTATAGAGGACAAAAAACCATTTTAGTAAAAAGATTTATAAGAATAATTTACATTAAGGATGTTGAAATTTGTGGCAGTAGACCATAGTTAAGGTTAATTACTTTTGCGTAATAATACATTGAAGAAGCATTATAATGTTTCTCTTATTTTGACATGATGATTTTATTATTTGTATTTGATTCTAATTAGGTTTAATTAGTTTAAAACTGACATATCCATTTTAAGGCCTGTTAAACATGTTCTTTCCTAAAGCTGCATTTTCCCCATAGATAAATACAATGGTCCCTTGACATTTCTGCAAGTTTTGCCTTATTTGTTCTGTACATGTATCATCTTACTTTTAAAGGACATTTCTTTAGGAGTTCACTGTGAAATAGTCTGGTGAGAACGTGAACCATAACCTAATGGCTTGGATTTATACAATGAAAACTTCTTACCGCTGACAAACCTGTAGGCAGGAATAACCACATTGTATTTAGTATACGTAAACTAATCATACAATAGATTGACTTGTGGAGTGGTACTACATCACTCACGAGTCATAAAGACTATAAAATAAGAAACCCAAAGGAGGAGTAACACCATTATTTTCCCTTTTTTGAAGGATGTACTAGATGCAATACTTTTTCTTTTCTATACAAAAGGACTGAATGCTTTTCCTAGGTTTACAAACCATCCTTGATCTCTACATTTGGACCACCTTTTTCTGCTGCCTTTTGCTGCTGCCTTAAGCAGTGAACTGGAATTATTCTTTGCTGAACTATATGATTTTGTCTAACTACCCCTTTTTGCTTATGTTATGAGCTCGCCCTTATGGGACCTTTATTTGATGTTTGCTTTAGAACCTTTGGATGATGTTAGAGTAATGAACCATTAGCTGCCTTTAATGGTGGTAAGAATCTGTACCCTTGTATCTGATGACTATTTTAAAAATATTTTTTATTGGATGCGCATCTCTGACTAAATGTGTAGTCTTGTACTACTTGTTGTAATATTCCTGACTGAAATGCTTAAGCGATTGCTTATCTGTATTGATTTCAGATCATTGCTACAATAATCCAAATGTCACAGACTATTATTGTGTCCTAATGTTCTGTCATTGAACTGTGCTATTTTCTATTTAAATACCATTGCGTTAAAGGGAGAATCAACAAATCTTTTCAGAGTACCAAGTTCTGTTCTTTTTTCTGTGTAGTGGTACCAGAGCTCCTAGCCTGCATATTTTTAGTTAAACTTAATTTCTTTAGCAGGTTGGCCTTTCCTACTGCAATAGATTTTTTCTATAGCATAGTCCAGAGAGTGGTGTATTTGAATCTGTTCTCAAACTTGTGAGTTACTCACCAATTAATGGTGCTCATTGGGTGGCTAACGTTGTGCTTTGGAGAGCCGAATTCCCACCTATCAGAGGAGAAAAATCAGAGGACCATTCACCTCTGTGGTGAGGGTAAAGCTGTGATCTGTCTAACTGTAGAGGGCCAAGTACAGAGATAGCGATAAATGAGTATGTAGCAGAAGTAAGTGATAACATTAAAACTATTATAATGCTTTCGCTGGATCACTAATATGCTGTGGGAGCGTGTTTCTGAGCTTGGGAATCAGGAATGCGAAAGAGCTTCCTCCGCTCCTGGTTCTCTTTATCTTGGGTACTGCAAACAGCTGCTGGCTGTTTGAGCTCAATGTTCTTGGAGTGGTGTAGGGTGAAAGTAGTTTCTGAATTAACATAGGATCCTTTTTATACATTCCTTGATGAGCCAAGCAACGAGCCTTGAAATTAATTACTTTGAGCACTGGTAGCTAATGCAGGCGTGTCAGGGATGCAGTTGTGGATTGGCATTTGAGGATTTTCAACAATATACAAGCCGTGACATTCTAGATGACCTGTAGTCTTTTTGTGACAGCCTTGGGACTTCCCAAACCAATCAAACATTTAGGAGCATGGCAGCTCACCAATGAGGGTCTCAAGGTGCTGGAGATGCTGGCATCTGCGTGGTGGGTTGTTCATTAGAACATCCAGGTCTTGAGTTTTTTCCTGACTTGCTGGAGTGATGATGTTGTCCTGAGGTGCAGAGAAGGTTGTTCCAAGGCTTGGCTGCCAGGTGCAAGAAGAAACATCCTCTGTTGTTGGTTCAGCGCATCGATTGGGTGTCTGCTAGGGAGGTGGAAGCAGATCTAAGGTGTCAGGTTGGCTGGTGGAAGGTCAGTTATTTGTTGATGTATGCTTGTCCTTTGTTGTGCACGGCCTTATAGTAACCCTGGGCATAAAATCTGCTTCCCTCGCAGAGTTTGCGGATTTTTGGCAACTCCTTGTTCCGTGTAGAACACGGAGTTACCAAAAAATTCCACATTCCACAACGGAGTAATTTATTTTTGTGTTCAGGCACTCAAAATGCATGTTTGCACATGCAGGAGCAACTTTCCAGGATGCCTGCATTCGCCGACGAAATTTCCCAAGTGTTCCTGAGCGGCACAAGGTTTGGCAGCTTGCCGCATGGTCCCGTGAGAGTGTGTGATCGCAAACACATCATTCCGGCACTCTATCAGACTTCCGGCAGTAGTTTTGCAAAGATCGTGATCCAGAACATGCAGAATTTGCAATCTGGAGAAAAATCTCTCTCGAGCAAATACAAAACCTTCTCAAATGATGATTTGGATTTAAAAAAATTCCTCAGATTGACATTTAGTTGTACTTTTTTGTGCAAGGAGTCCTGACTACCACAATCATTCATTTCATTTCAAAATGCTTTATTCGGTATGTATGAATACAACCATATAGCAACAAGCAAAATAAAAGTATAATACATCATACATTTATATAAGTATTGGTTTACCAAATGCCATCCTTACTCAAGTACAATATACATTTAGCAGCACATGTCCGACAGTCTTAAAGTGCTTATTAATGCATTTGTCTAGTAGTACATGTGCAAATTAGCAGTATAAAGTGCAAAGTTAGCTATGCCATCCTTACTGAAGTAAAGTATACATTTAGTAGCGAATGTCCGACAGTCTTAAAGTGCTTATTAGTGCATTCGTCTAGTAGTACATGTGCAAATTAGCAGTATAAAGTGCTATAAGTGGTAGAGGTACTCAGTTTCTGACACATGTGCAAAATTAGCTATGTTAAAACAGTTGATCAAGTGCAAAACCAGCAATAATAAAGTGCATATGAGTCGCAATCATGAATTGAATTCATACAATAATTGATTTCCGTATAGAAATACATTTTAAAATATAAGTGGCCACATGAAAACATATGTCTGGGGTCTCTAAATTAAACGTTAGTTGCATCGCTGTTTTTGTACTACGCATGTTATATTTTGAAAAGATGGGTTTCAGATCAAATTTTCTAAAAGAAGTATAAAAGTTACAAAATATCATAAAATGACAGACACTCTGTTTAGATTTACCATTTTTGTGCAAGGAGTCCTGACTACCACAATCAAATCAGAACCGCTAGGAGGTCTTTCATCCACAACAAAATCCTCGCCAACTCAACCAACTGCAAGGAACTCTTCACTGTCATTTAGGAAATCACCAACCACCGCAGCGAAGCCACAGATACCTCCCCATTCCAGGACCTCTGCCACAAGCTAGGAACCTACTTCCACCTCAAGATCAAAAACTTCTACCACAATGTTGTCAACCATCCATCTGAAGCCATAGCCGGCCCGCCCCCAAACACCAGCCAGCCCATCTCCACCAGGACACCAATCACAGCCGAAGAAACTGCCTTGACCATGAAAGGCATCCACACAGGGGCCCCCATAGACCCCTTCCCTACACACATCTACCACAGACCAGCCACCTCAATTGCACCCGAACTAAAATCCACCATCAACACCACCCTCAAAACAGGCACCTTCCCAGATGACTGGAAATGTGCTGAAGTCAGGCCCCTGCTAAAGAAGCCTACAGCTGACCCCATTGACCTCAAGAACTAATGGCCCATCTCGCTCCTCCCCTTCACAGCCAAAGTTGCAGAGAAAACTATCAACAGGGAACTGACACGATTCATCGAAGACAACGCCGTTCTCGACCCGTCCCAATCTGACTTCCAAAGCAACCACAGCATCGAGAACGCCCTACTCGCCGCCACAGATGACATCCACACCATCCTGGACCAAGGCCACTCTTCAGCTTTTATCCTACTCGACCTTTCAGCAGCCTTTGGCACCGTCTCCCACCGCACACTCATCGCCAGACTACACAATGCTGGCATACAAGGAACAGCCCTAAACTTGATACGATCATTCCTACCCGGAAGAAGCCAAAGAATCAGACTGCCACCCTCCCTCTCTGATCCCACGTAAATCACCTTTGGAGTCCCACAGATGTCATCACTGAACCCAACCCTCTTCAACATCTACATGGCTCCCCTCGCAGCCATTGTCTGACAACATAGCCTCAACATCGTATCCTACGCCGACGACACTCAGCTCATCATCTCCCTCATTAAAGTCCCCACCACCGCCAGACTCAACTTCCAGAAAGGTATGCAGGATGTGGCAGTCTGGATGACCAACAGCTGCCCAAAGCTCAATGCCGAGAAGTCAGAAGTCCTCATCCTTTGAACCACCCCTTCAGCATGGGACAACATCTGGTGGCCAGCCGCCCTCGGAAGCCAACCAACCGCCTTGGTCCAGGCCAAAAAACTCGGCATTGTACTCGACTTATCCCTCACCAAGAACCAACAGGTCAACACCGTCACGTTCAGCTGCTTCAACACCCTCCGCATCCTTTGCAAGAATTTTGTGGATCCCTCCTGAAACAAGGAAGATGGTCACCAACGTACTCATCACCAGCAAACTGGACTATGTAAACCCACTCTACACCATAACTCCAGATGATACAGAACACTGCTGCAAGACTCGTCCTCGGCATCCCCTGGCATGAACACATCAGCCAACACCTATGAAGGCTCCACTGGCTCCCCAGTAGAGAAAAGAGTCACCTTCAAAATTCTCACCCACGCCTACAAATGCCTACACAACACCAGACCCAAATACCTCAACGGCAGAATCAACTTCCACGTACTCAAACAAAACCTCCGATCTTCCAACCTCACACTGGCCAAAACCGCGCACATCCACAGAGCCAGTGCAGGTGGGAGATCCTTCTCTCACATAGCATCCAAAACCTGGAACGAACTCCTGGCAGACATCAGACCCGCCCCCTCCCGGAACACCTTCAGGAAGACTCTGAAGACCTGGCTCTTCAGCTAGCAGAGCTGGGGACCCTCCCCCTCCCTCAGCACCTTGAGACCCTCATGGGTGAGTAGCAAGCTTACAATCCCCTGATTGATGGATCCCATGCTGGCTGGGCCACTGGATTCAAGCAAGCCCGGCTGATGAGGGGTGATATCCCAAAACCAGTCCCAGGATGCTTGCTCCTGGTCCAAGGAGAACCTGGCCTGGTATTTCTGGCTGGACTATTCCCATGGGGAGCAGGGTCAGGACTGATTTGCATACGGCTGGGTCCAAACTGGGTTGGCATGGTGAGAAAAAAACAATGGATTAAATCCAGATCTGTGATTGGGGATGAATGTTAGATTTGTTCAGCATTCCGTCCATCATTAGTTCTTTTTGCTTTTGCATAAAAGCAAAATGATCAGATCAGACAAAAAAGAAACAAATGTGTGATCAAAAGTGGGCTTTATAGAGATGAACAACCCTTCTGCGAAGAACTGAAAGAATTGCAACTTAAAAAAACTATTACAATTGTTTCCACAGCAACTGGATGATCAAAACATTGAGAGCTGACTAAAACAATATAAATCAAAGACTTTGATTTTTTTTGACTCATGAAGACTCTGTACTTTCTGGTTGGCAGTTGCCTCTTGTCACATCATGACAACTAGCATACTGCTTGGTACTTTATGATGAAGTGTATCTCCTCTGCAACATAATTCTTTCACATTTATTCCAACAGGGTGTGTAATAGATTTTTCCTATAAGATTGCTGCTCTCCTTTCAATTAAAAAGCATGGATTCTACTGAAGGTTCTCAATAAAGCATTCAGGGGAATTGGATTGAAAATGTTGAAAGCCTTTCACATATGCATGTAGATGTCAGAAAAGACAGCACTCTGGGGGTCATATAGACCTAGGTGGGCATCTCATCATGCCACCATATCAGTGGAGTTCATGGCATTCTCTTCCCCGGAGAATGACCAACCACCATATTATGAGATGCCCACCTGACTAGCGAGTATCTGAGTTTCTTCAATGCATCTACTGGTGTGCCTGCTGTACAGAAAGCAGACAAGTATGCAAAGTTGATGTCATATTCTTTTGGCCCTGCTCATCAAAAGGAATGGCCCTGGCATGATGGGAGGTTTTTCCGAAGTCTGTGAAGTCATTTCCCTCATTGTGTGTTGAGGGACGCCAGGTTCTGTCTGGCTCTCCCAAACAAGAAAAATGTCCATCAGAAAAAACAGTGCTCCTTATACATTAAATGATAGCCCTCTGGTTGACTAGTCACTGGTCAATTAATCACAGCAAAGGAATCATCCCAAGTTCCTTAAATCTGTAACTTCTCCCACCTCTAAGTGCAATGGGGAAATTGTAACACTGGGGACAGGAGCCCAGCCCATTTATAGCTGGACTTCCACACCACCAAACTCCAAACTCTAAATGAGGCCAGCTGACTTCATAAAATCACTGGGTGAAGAAGAATACAAAATGTGCACTAAAATGTAGGATGAAGCACTTTCAGAAGACAAAGTGTACCTGTTTATTTGACTTTTTTTTTGCTTACATCTTGCACACACTAAAATTAGGCCATAATTTATATGTTGTCCGGTAGGCCACAAGTCGGTTGGTATGGCAGAAGAAACATCCTACAACACCGGTGTAAAACATCCTCCTCTATTTTAGTTTGGTTTGGTAGTAACTCCCTCTCCAAAGTTACTACCAGCTTCAGGGCATGACCTGCTGAGGAGAAACTGTCTTTAAACAATGCCCCTGTTGCTTCTTTTCTCTGTGCCTCTGCCCTCCTGTCTAGTCCAGAGCTTGTGACTTTGTCCCGGTCCGCTGCGACCAGATATTGACATTTGGCGTTTTTTGTTTGTTTGCACTATTTTCTTTCTTAACATCTTTAAACTTGCAAATCTCTGATTCTAGTCACACCGTTGACCACTCTATACTTTTAGATAAAGTGGTAATGGCCGGAGTCACAGGGAAAGCCCTAGAATGGGCTGGCTCCTTTTTAGTGGAGCATACTTTCCAAGTTTTTGATGGAGATTGCTTATCGGATGGTCTGCCGTTGGCCTGTGGGTCCCGCATGGGTCCTCACTTAAGATCAATACTTTTCAATATATACCTGCAATCTATGGCAGACGTTGTGGCTTTCATTGGAATGTCCATAGTCTCCTATGTGGACGATACCCAGCTGGTGTTTTCTCTTGCCCCAGACTCAGATCCTTCAGTATCTAACCTAGGACCATGTCTGAAACGAGTAGCTAGCTGGATGAAAATGTCTTGTTTGAAGCTCAATGGAGCAAAAACAGAACAAATGATTCTTGGGAACAACCCCATTACTCAACAAGTCCAGGTTGGCCCACTGGCCTTGGTTTCAACTCCTAGGGCTGTTATAAAAAGATTAGGGATGTGGCTTGAAAACACCCTGGCTCTGGAAGCCCAGGCCACTAAAACAGCACCAGTTGCTTTAGAATACTTGAGGTTGCTACACAGAGTGCTGACATTGTCCCCCCAGACTTAGAGACAATTGGTGGTCCAAGTGCTAGTCCTCTCGCATTTGGAGTATAGTAACTCACTGTTTCTGGAAGCCCCAAAAAGGATCTATCCATAAATTGCAGATGGTACAAAATGCGGCTGCACACATACTGCTAGGACTTTCCAGATCACAATCTGTCAGACAGGGTCTAAAAGATCTTCATTGGCTCCCCATTACCCAAAGAGTGGAATTCAATCTCTATGTATTCCTTATCGAGCCCTATAAGGCCAGGACCCACCTATCTTTCATCAATTTGCCATCCCCTATACCCCAAATAGACCACTTTGGTCTTTGAATCTATATCTGGCTACAATGCTGGCTATAAAAAGAGCTAGAAGCTGTGGTTGCTCCTTTATTTTTGATGTAGCCCAACTCTGGAACTCTCTCCTCCTCATCATCTGAGCGACAGACAATGAGTTACGCTTTCGAAAAGTAATCAAAACATGGCTCTTTAAATAAATCAGTGTTACTAGGTGTTCTTCCCACTCTGTTATTATGTGTCTTCTTACCCAGCGCTGGGATTCCTCCGGGTCACCATGCGCTCAACAACTGGAAAAAATAGAAAATAGAAATACTGATTGGAGTTCGCAGAGTTTTGCCCATTCCGCTCAGAGTTCAGAAAAACTCCACGAAGTGATGTGGAACAGAGTTATTTTCTTGGACAGCTCATCAATGGTATGTTGGTGAGCACTTGTGAGAAAAAAGAATGTGCTACACCTTCTTCTAGCAAGATTTCTCATATCAGGCAGTCGCAGCAGGTCGCGACCACTCACATTGAGAAATCTCCCATTCTTGTTGAAGAAGCTGCTGCTCAAGTAAAATGTCTACTCGAGTAACAGAAGGCAGCAGTGCCCTCTGGCGCAATGTGTAGTGCAGATCATGCTGATTCTACAGTGTGACACAAACTCCTGGCACTAAAAATCAGAGCGAGTAGCACGTCTTAACAGACTCTACCATGGCGGAACTCCATTAACCGCAGCAGAGTTTTTCTGGCACTTTGCGGAGACCCATGGAGTAAAACTATGCAAACTCCGTCCAGGTCTAGTATTAAATTGGCATGAGATGGATTTTAAACTACTAGCCTTGCTATTCTGTCCGCCGAGGTTTTATTGCACTGGCTGGGAGCCTCTGACATGTGCATCAGCACTCTTTTTTTTGTAAATTAGGCACTGAGTGCAGGGGAGAGACCTTTCTATATGTTACCTTAGTGTTTTTAATCTGCCAGCAGTCATACCTTTCCGGCTCCATTTGAGGCAGCAGGTGGAAGCTTTCTTTTCCTTTTGCACCTGCAGCCAGTGAAGCCCCTGAAGCAGCATCTGAGGCACAGGGTCAGACTGATTTGCATATAGTCATGTCTGAACTGGGGTGGCAGAGCGGGCTAAAGAACGGTGATGGATTATACCCAGATCTTTTGACTGGGTGTGAGTGTTTGATTGATTCAGATGCTCCGTCCATCACCACCCCCTTTTGTACCGCTTTTGGCCGCCATAAGTGTGGCAGGGTGTGCTCAGACGTGAGTCCCTTTCTCACTTTGCCACTGGATTCAAGCAATCCGGGCTGAAGACGGCTGGAATGCCAGAAACCGGTCCTCAGAAGCTTGTTTCCGGTCCAGGGAAGACATGGCTTGGCAGTTCGGGCTGGACTGTTCCCATGAGGCACAGGGTCAGACTGATTTGCATATAGCCATGTCTGAACTGGGGTGGAAGAGTGGGCTAAAGAACGGTGATGAATTATACCCAGATCTTTTGAGTGGGTGTGAGTGTTTGATTGATTCAGATGCTCCGTCCACCACCACCCCCTTTTGTACCGCTTTTGGCCGCCATAAGTGTGGCAGGGTATGCTCAGACGTGAGTCCCTTGCTCACTTTGCCACTGGATTCAAGCAATCCGGGCTGAAGACGGCTGGAATGCCAGAAACCGGTCCTCAGAAGCTTGTTTCCGGTCCAGGGAAGACATGGCTTGGCAGTTCGGGCTGGACTGTTCCCATGAGGCACAGGGTCAGACTGATTTGCATATAGCCATGTATGAACTGGGGTGGCAGAGTGGGCTAAAGAACGGTGATGGATTATACCCAGATCTTTTGAGTGGGTGTGAGTGTTTGATTGATTCAGATGCTCGGTCCACCACCACCCCCTTTTGTACCGCTTTTGGCCGCCATAAGTGTGGCAGGGTATGCTCAGACGTGAGTCCCTTGCTCACTTTGCCACTGGATTCAAGCAAGCCGGGATGAAGACGGCTGGAATGCCAGAAACCGGTCCTCGGAAGCTTGTTTCCGGTCCAGGGAAGACATGGCTTGGCAGTTCGGGCAGGACTGTTCCCATGAGGCACAGGGTCAGACTGATTTGCATATAGCCATGTCTGAACTGGGGTGGCAGAGTGAGCTAAAGAACGGTGATGGATTATACCCAGATCTTTTGAGTGGGTGTGAGTGTTTGATTGATTCAGATGCTCCGTCCACCACCACCCCCTTTTGTACCGCTTTTGGCCGCCATACGTGTGGCAGGGTATGCTCAGACGTGAGTCCCTTGCTCACTTTGCCACTGGATTCAAGCAAGCCGGGCTGAAGACGGCTGGAATGCCAGAAACCGGTCCTCGGAAGCTTGTTTCCGGTCCAGGGAAGACATGGCTTGGCAGTTCGGGCTGGACTGTTCCCATGAGGCACAGGGTCAGACTGATTTGCATATAGCCATGTCAGAACTGGGGTGGCAGAGTGGGCTAAAGAACTGTGATGGATTATACCCAGATCTTTTGACTGGGTGTGAGTGTTTGATTGATTCAGATGCTCCGTCCATCACCACCCCCTTTTGTACCGCTTTTGGCCGCCATAAGTGTGGCAGGGTATGCTCAGACGTGAGTCCCTTGCTCACTTTGCCACTGGATTCAAGCAAGCCGGGCTGAAGATGGCTGGAATGCCAGAAACCGGTGCTCGGAAGCTTGTTTCCGGTCCAGGGAAGACATGGCTTGGCAGTGCGGGCTGGACTGTTCCCATGAGGCACAGGGTCAGACTGATTTGCATATAGCCATGTCTGAACTGGGGTGGCAGAGTGGGCTAAAGAACGGTGATGGATTATACCCAGATCTTTTGAGTGGGTGTGAGTGTTTGATTGATTCAGATGCTCCGTCCATCACCACCCCGTTTTGTACCGCTTTTGGCCGCCATAAGTGTGGCAGGGTATGCTCAGACGTGAGTCCCTTGCTCACTTTGCCACTGGATTCAAGCAAGCCGGGCTGAAGACGTCTGGAATGCCAGAAACCGGTCCCCGGAAGCTTGTTTCCGGTCCAGGGAAGACATGGCTTGGCAGTTCTGGCTGGACTGTTCCCATGAGGCACAGGGTCAGACTGATTTGCATATAGCCATGTCTGAACTGGGGTGGCAGAGTGGGCTAAAGAATGGTGATGGATTATACCCAGATCTTTTGACTGGGTGTGAGTGTTTGATTGATTCAGATGCTCCGTCCATCACCACCCCCTTTTGTATACCTGATATTTATCACTTCCAATGCACTTCATGACTTGGTTTTACTCAGACATGTTTTGCTGCATTGAAAAAGTGGGCACTGGCCAGCAGTGTTCTGAAGAGAGTCTTTCCCTGATGACCACGAGTAATTCTTCATCAAATCTATTTTAAATACCATGTTCCTTTAATTTGTTTTCAATGTGAGTGATGTGTTGGGGTCTACTACACACATTTTGTAGAGAAATGTTTGTTTCAAGCAACATACATAGAAAGTTTCTTTTAGAGCAAAACAGCACCTTGCCAGACTCCACGGGATTTTTTAGCTAGGGGTGGCAAATCTTGTGGAAAAAAATGCACAATTTGCGGTCCAAAATGTGCATTATTTTTGCGGCTGGTATAACTTGTGCCTGTCACAAAAATGCTGCTCCAGATCACCTGAAAATAAATTAATCGCCACTGAGGCGTATCCAGATAGTAGCTTGTTGTAATGGCCAGCTGGTAGCTCTGTTTGGGAGCGCTTCTAACAATGGAACTGGGGAACCAGAACGAGTCTCGGCGTCATCTCAACATCTTCAGCAAGTCACTTACAGCCTGATTCATCAAGCCGAAATCGGCTCGCAAAGGGCCAGATTCTCAGAATCTGGCCCTTTGCGAGCGCTATTTTTGCATTTGGGATTCATCATCCCAAATGCAAAAATCGGGAATACAGATTTCGCTATTTTGCGAGGAATTACATTTAAGGAATCTCTATTTGAGATTCCTTAAATGCAATTCATCATCCATTTCAAAATTGCGAATTCGCAATTTCGGACCGCTATTTACCGCGATGTCAAACCTCGTGGTAAATAGCGAAAACTTAGAAAAATGCTTTTAAAAGCATTTTTCTAAGTTGCATGTTGCACACACACATGTCCTTTGGACATGTGTGTGCGCAACACCTGTTTCAATTTGCATTTAAGGGGTGATACAGGGTGTCCTTTGGACACCCCTGGCACCCTTCAAATTGCTATCTTATTTGCGATTAGCTAATTGCTAATCGCAAATAAAGAATACTCCCCATTCATTCCTACGGGTCTTTTGGCCCATAGGAATGAATGGGGGGGGTATTCCTTATTTGCGATTAGCAATTTGCTAATCGCAAATAAGGAATATGTAGGAATCGCATTTTTTTTTTAGATTCCTACATGAATCCCGTTTTGAGAGCCTGTAATAGCGATTCCTTATGAATCGCTATTAAAGACTCGCAAAACGGGTCTTTCATGAATCAGGCTGTATGTGCCTGAAAAAAGTCATGAATCTGACCTTGTAATGTGTAATGTAACTGGTGCTCATGCAAAGGTCTCTAATGCCTTGGGCCCAGTTTGCACTAAATATAGGTGCAAATGCAAAATTATTTATTGTGTGGCGATGTCATCCCTTTACTCAGTGACCCACCAGAATGCCTGTATATAGAGAAATAGGTCCGGTGTGGTATATGGGTCTTGTTGCTAAGTCAGATGAATTAGGAATTTGCAGCCTGATTCATGAAAGACCCGTTTTGCGAGTCTTTAATAGCGATTCATAAGGAATCGCTATTACAGGCTCGCAAAACGGGATTCATGTAGGAATCTCAAAAAAAAATGTGATTCCTACATATTCCTTATATTCCATATTCCAAAGGACACCCTGTAGCACCCCTTAAATGCAAATTGAAACAGGTGTTGCGCACACACATGTCCGAAGGACATGTGTGTGTGCAACATGCAACTTAGAAAAATGCTTTTAAAAGCATTTTTCTAAGTTTTCGCTATTTACCACGAGGTTTGACCTCGCGGTAAATAGCGGGCCGAAATTGCGAATTCGCAATTTTGAAATGGATGATGAATTGCATTTAAGGAATCTCAAATAGAGATTCCTTAAATGTAATTCCTCGCAAAATAGCGAAATCGCTATTACCGATTTTTGCATTTGGGATGAGGAATCCCAAATGCAAAAATAGCGCTCGCACAGGGCCAGATTCTGAGAATCTGGCCCTTTGCGAGCCGATTTTGGCTTGATGAATCATGCTGTTGGTTCACGTAAGTATGGCATTGTTATGAGGTGCGTTAAGGGAAAATTGTGTGTTCACGTGATTTTACTGAAGCTTTCTGTGCCATTAGAGAGGTGCTTTTCTCACAGCAAACAGAGCAAGCCTCGATCCTCCATCTATCCCCATGGTATCTCCTTATTTTCCGATGTTTTTATATTTTCAGATTTAATGGTACTAGCAACTTCCCCATTTTACCCTGTTCTGCTGAAAATTTCTGTTACTGATTAAGTAAATGTGAAAGCGTTCCTATGCATTCACTGATGTATTGCCTGTAGGCATTGGTTGAAGCTGGAACGTATACATTTGTGGTTTTGTGAGTTCTAAGATGAACATGGTGTCATCAGCTGGGTAGTAGCAGGTAAGTTTAAAGGCGGTGACTAGTCCAGGAGTGGGTAGGTATTCATTAAATAGGAAAAAAGTGATTATTTTTTTAAGCCTTGGGGGGCATCCACCCCAGTAAAGAATTTCAGCAAGCGGGATGGTGTAAATGTATTGAGATGGGCCAGGATAGGGAGGTAGGGCTTTTTCCAATTGAAAACAGTCATGTACATTTGTTTTTCAGTTTGTTTTTGTAGTAGCAGTTGTTGGTCTACGGTGCCAAGTGCAGACAATAGGACGAGTCTTTTTGGTGCTGTGACCTCAATTCAAGCCGACGATGTTCTTGAGGTCATTCCAGATGGTTATTAATGCTGATTCCACCTTTCCTCCTGCTCTGAATCCTACCCTTCAGAAAGAGTTTGTTTTGCTAAATGAAGTCACAGATCTCATTGAGAAGGCAGCCTTCTTTTAGTTTTTATTCCCTTATGAATGGTCCATTGGATATTGATCTGCATTTTATGGGCCCTGCATGTCAGTTCATGCTTCTTTACTTTGAGGGTTTAACTTAAGTTGTTTTCAGGTTGTTCGTAAACTGTTCAGTGGACAGAAATGACTTGATGATTGCTGTGTCTGATATGGCAGCAGAGGATTCTTTAAGAAGGCTTATATATATTGTCATATATATATTGTCATAGGGCGATAAACTGCAGGTGATAATGCTATATCCAAGCATTTGATTAGTCCATGTGTTTCTTTTTTGTTCAAAATTTAAAAGAGCACAGTGTAGTTGGAGTTGACAAGATTTAGCAACGTTTTCAGTTGGATCCGTTAATTCCTGCTTTCAAGTAGAGGTGTGCAGCTTATTTGATGAAGTGACTTACCAAAGCTTTGCAGAAGTTCTGAATATGTTCTGTTCCTCTCTAAGTGGATGCTGGGGTATGGAATAGAGAAAGTATTCTGATCATCATTTTGTTGTGGCTATGATGAATGCCACTGCATCAATTTCTTAATGGACCTTCCATGGTTTAGAGCTTAAACAGAGCAATGAGGGTTGCTTGGAGAGGGTTTAGTTGGAGTGTCTTTCTGACGTCTAGCACTATACATATCGTAGGATATCTTGGTGGCAACTTTGCATTGGAAAGTTTAAGGTTAAAGTTGATGTTTCCTGGTAGTATTTGTGTTCTGTGATTGAGGTTAGTTCTTTTCAGGCAAGGTGGTATTGGGAATGCAGTCTGATTAGTACTCTTGGCGATTCCTGTTGCCTCCTAGGTATTAAGGGTTCTTATGCTGCAATCATCTGATTTGTGTTTAACATTACATTACTGTAACCATCTGATTTGTGAAGTAATGATTGTCTTGAGTTCTATAACATACATCGAGATTCTATTCTATTTGTTAAACTCTGTGGGTTACATCTTTTGAGACAAGCGTGGTGCAGTTGTTTTTTGTAGCTAGCAATGCTTGTTTATTATTCCTCACCTTGTTCTCACCATCGTCACCTCACGTGAATATACCGTCTAACGGTTGAGGAATTCCACGTGAGGCGGACGCATACGCCCAAGCACTTGCACCAAGACTATAAAAGCCTGCTTGCAGACGTGACGACGCTTTGCTTCTTGCCAAAGCGTCACTACGAGCATTCCTGCCTTGTTGTTCCGGTCTTCCAAGTGCTCTTCAAGTCCCTCCCTCTCCAGTATCCAGCGTCTTCCCCTCTCCTCATGTTTCCACTTACCTGTATTCCGCCGACTCCGGATTCCTCTTCGGACCTCCTGAAGCTTCCTGGCCGCCCTCATCCTGAGTTCCAGTCCCGAATGTCCTCCGAAGAGTTCCGTTTCCTGGAGCAGAAAGTAAGAGATTTAGGTTGCTTAGTTACGGATAAAAAACCTTTCCTCGGACCTCGACATTTGATTTAAGTACTGTTAAAGTTTCCGGACAAATTCTGAATTGAGCTTACAGGCGATACCGCGCTAACTGAAATAATCAAGCACTTGTTAAAGCAAACTTTTGGCTTTACAAAAAGCATTGGTAAAGACAATATTTAGTGAGAAAACCTTGTTATAACTCAAAGACTGTTGTTTGAACTGTTGTTTTACTAAAAAGGACTGGTAAAGATTGTTGTACTAAAAAGCATTAGTAAAGACAAATCCTTATTATACTTTAAAGACTGTGAACTTGGAGTGAATTACAATTACAAACATATAGAGGGAATTGTGCGTATTATGCAATAGGTACAGAACACCATTTGTAGGTGTTGGATATTGTTTTTGTTTGTTTCTTTTCTTCTTGATATCATTTCAGAACCCATTCATAGGATTCAACATACAGTTTCAAGGTATGACTAAAAGTTTGGGTGTGTTCTAATTAAGTCAAGACTAACTTACTAACCAGTTAATCGCTCAGTATAAAGCATATTGGATACATGTATTGTATTTAATGTCACTTTAAGGCACTCTGAGTAAAATAGTTAATCGAACCAGAGTCGCCTTACAACTGTAGGAGTGTTGGTATGGGCCTTAAAGAAATATGGTACGTAATCTTTTAATGAAGAGTGATAAATACATGATTCTCAGCATGAATATATTCGTGCATATCAGGTACTAATGTTCCTTTAGAGAAAGAGTTTGCCGTCTGGCAGAATCATCACAAGAGGCCCAGAACACTTCATTCAGAGAAACTTTATCTGGAACCTTTAAGAAAAAGGTCTAGTGTTTTGTCTTGTTTCTCTATCCACTTCCCCATTCCCTTGGGGATTAATCAATTTAGTCAAGCGTTCTCATCCTTGCTAACTGGTTGATTCACGAAGGAATTGGGAGTTTACAACATCAAGAAGGAAACAACTGAAACGTCGTGAGTGAACGCGCAACACTAGGACTCCTACATGTGATCCCTCCGGTTAGTATAGCAGTAGCGTTCTAATTGTTGATTTATTTTGCCTGTTTTTCCTGATGAGTATGATGTTGACTATGTCTTGGAATCAAGAACCTTTATTAAACTGCAGTCAGTTGATCACTGTTGTGCTACTTCTGAAATTAATTTGGTTGATACAGCAGCTGTCCGTTTGAATGGCAAGTATGAGTTTACTGTTGTGCATTATTCGAATTTGAGTTTAGACTGTTTATGGTCAATGGTCACCAGGTATCTTTGGTGATCTGCTGGGTCATCAGGGACACTCTGACACAACATACCCTTTTTAAGTGATTGAACAACTTTGTGCAGTGCCAAGAAACTACTTTTACCTGCACTATGATAACACAGCATGAACATGAAACAAACCTCAAAAGGAATCAGTTCAGTGCTGCCCAAGAGCAGCATACAACACTGCTCCAGATCAATTCAATTACTAACGCAAATGGCTTGAAAGGAATGTGAGCATCTGCATCAGTAAATAAACATGATTCACTAAATTGTGTTTACTATGGGTTAATATATTTGTTTATCTACTTGACAAACAAATGGTTCTTTTGGTAAAAGCACCACATACCTTAATTTCACTTTAATGATGGCCCCGCACTGTTCTTTAGACGTGGCTGATCTAATGAAAGGGCGCGGCCAACACTAAAGGGAAAGCGTCGTATGGGATGCTTTCATAAACAAACATTTGCAATGCAATTGGTCTCGCATTTACGAGAGTTTAAGCTATTGGCATTGTAAAAGACACTGCCTTTTATTTATCTGTTTTGAAAACCAATACATAAATGCCAATAGCTCAGACTCTCGCAAATGCAAGACCTATTGCAATGCAAATGCTTGTTTAAATTAGTGTGCCTTTTGTATTGTTTATTTATGTAATTTTTTGTCTAATTTTATTGGTAAAATGTGTCAGTTTGAATTTTTTTTATCAGTTATGTTCTTCTATGGTGACTGCTATTTTGGGTTTTATTTTCAATGTCAGATATATACTTTGATAGTTTAGAATATATATATATATATATATATATATATATATATATATATATATATATATATATTCAATGAAAAAACCATTGGTTTTAGGCCATATATAGTTAGGGATTTGCATTTACAAAACCTTATTTTACTCGCATAAAACCATTGAAATTCCATATATAGTTAGATGCGCTAACTATATATCGCGCACCCGCAATCCACTGCTGATGATGTCACATATTACATCATTCATGACATGGTTAGTGACATCACTGATGACATCACTGATGACAACATCCAGTGACTGTATGTTTCTGTAAAGTTAAAATATGTTTTACATATTGAAGAATGAGTGGATATATAAGTGTCTGGATGAAGGATTTACTAGGTGCATGACTAACTGATTGAGTGAGTGATTAAATGTGTCTCACTGAGTGCATGGGTTAGTGACTAAACTGTTTTAATTTGTGCATCATTATATCTGTTGTTCTACAAACTGCTGCATATGTTGATCAGTAGCTATATGAGTAACTGTATGGGTTATTGATTGGTTGTCCAAGTATTTGTATGGGAAACTGAGTGTGTGTGTATGGGTGGCTGGGAGGTGTGTGACTCTGTACATAGATGTGTGAGTAGTTGATTCACTATATGTATGGATTCAAAAGTGCATGTGGAAACAGCTGTATGGGCGGTTGACTGTGCATGAGTGTATTAGTGAGTGAATGGATATCTCAGTGCTACATGTCAAAGTAAGTACATATGTAAAACACAGTACATGTGAGAGTTGACATCTATAAATAACTGTGCATAAGAGCCAGTGAATGTGTGAGTGGCTGTATGGATCATTGTGAACATGTATCAGAGATTGTATAAGACAGTAAAGTAAATATGTGTTAGTATATGTTTGAATAAGTAAGGTGTGTATAACTGTATAGTTGAGAAAATGGAGGTGTGATTGATTTTTGGCATAACTGACTAGGTGTGTGAGTAACTCCATGGATGAGTGACAGTCTGTGACTGTCTGTTTACACTGATTGTATCTAAGGTTATATTAGAGTCTGAAGAGGTTCATGGTATTATCACATGAATGATATCATCAGTGATGTGATCAGTCATGTCAAATGAGATGTTATCAGTGATTTTATCAGTGATGTCATTTGAGATGTCATCAGTGATGTCATCAGTGATGTCACTAACCATGTCATGAATGATGTAATATGTGACATCATCAGCAGTGGATTGCGGGTGCGCGATATATAGTTAGCGCATCTAACTATATATGGAATTTCAATGGTTTTATGCGAGTAAAATAAGGTTTTGTAAATGCAAATCCCTAACTATATATGGCCTAAAACCAATGGTTTTTTCATTGAATTTTCAAGGTTTTGTAAATGCAAATTCCTAACTATATATCGACTATAACCTATGGTTTTTTCTGTGAATTTCAATGGTTTTTTAATAGCAAATATCAAAAGCTGTCAAATGTCAAGTACGTGATAGGTAAAAACGTTTTCGTGTTTATGCACGCTGATGTGCTTTGAACGCTGCCCCCCCCACTCCCCTCTTTTCTCTTAGTAGTACTCTCTCTTTGCAGATAGTGAACGGTAGTTAACGCAGACCTTTACCCCTGTTGTAATCCGTCGTACCTGCTTGTCTCTCCATTTGATTGATTATTATCCAAGCATTTACTGTTTTAGAATTGGTTCTCTTTGGATCATTCTCTATTTACAAACAAGCACAAAGTCGCAATACTCTGTTTAGTCTTTGCAGATAGTGAAAAATCGTGTAAAAAAATAAAAGTAATCGAGCAAAATCAGTAGACCACTAATTCGATCTCTTTTTGACCTCGGTAAAATACAAACATTAGGAACAACCCTTCATGAGAAATACGAAAATAGTGAAATGAACTGAGCTCCACACCATGAGGGCTGCAAGACAGCTCGACTCCGCCACCCACCCCGCCCAAAATAACGACAAACCCTATGCAAATATTATAAATATAGACAACACACCAGCAAAGAAACAGGGTAAAACATTTTATTAAATAACTATTTACATAACTATTTTATACTTTTTATTGCCCGATCCGGCTAGCTCAATCGATCGAGCATGAAACTCATGCACTGATAGCAAGCGTTGAGAGTTTGTAGAACGATGGCTTCAGATTTTCCACATACGGTGTAGTGGCGCGAACTGGGAGGGGGCGTTTGGATTCTACCCCTTCCCCAAATAAGATTTTCATACGTGAATGTTCGTTCATGCTTTTTGTCCCTGAGTTGCATCCATGTCACTGCCTTACACAAATGGCATAAGTCCTGGTTGTTGAGTGCCATACTTCACAGTTCTAAGCAGCTCTTGTAACACTGTTTAAACCTTATTTGCACCTGCTGCAGCTTCACTATTCAAAGTAAGTGGGGTCCATTTGTGGACCTGACTGCATTGGAAAACAATGTGATACGGTGCCTCCCTAAACCGCTTGACGGAGGCCCCCGAGGGGCGGTGAGATGGCGCGGACTGAGAGGGGGCGCTTGGCTCCTGCCCCCTCCCCAAGTCGTGTTGCCCTGGTGTGGCCTGAGATCGCCCCCGGCATAGGCGGCCGGCTCCCGGGGTCCGGCGGAATTTTTTCCCTTTTGATGACTCTTCCATTCTGGACCTTGTCCCACAATCCGTTTGACCTGAAGACACGCTGTCGTGGGGCGCCCCTTTACCGTTTTAGTTGCCATTCCGCCCGCTTTTGGTACTCTGTGCCTCTTCCGCCATTCAGCTGTTTACCGCCCCCTCTTGCGACTACAATGTCTCGCTCACCATGTAGTTGAGTTGCTCCCGCTCTTAAGATTTAACCGAACTTTTTGGACTGCTGAAAGCGGTTGTATTCCGACCGCTGGTTGGTGGAGACATTTTGACTATATTCTCTACCTGCATTGTCGCATAATGCGTCATATGACGCGACGCGTTAGCGCACCCGGAAGTGCTCCGGTGCGCAAGGCGCAGCTTCCCGGAAACGATCCAGAGCGCGCCGCGCAGCGCGTAACGTAAGCATGACAGGTCATGTGACTTGTTAATAAAACTTTTCATTGGTTCATTTTACTTTTGTTTTCCTAATGATGTAAGACTAGGTCATGTGACCTAAAAATAACACTTTTCATTGGATTAAAAAATTTGAACTTAAAACATTTTTTTTCCCAAACGATGAAAGCCCCACCTTGTTTCTGGATGTTTCAGACTGAAGCTGGCGTCACCATGAGAGCACCACCATCTCGTAGCTCCGTCGTGGCCATTCCGCAAGCAATCATGGCAGCTGCTCCCCACCGGAAGCCTGCGGGAGTCGACGGCCCCCAAGACTTTTGTACAATCTTCAAGGCTGAGGGGACGCTTTCGAGAATGGAACCCAAGCCCTGGCAGACAAGCGTCCGAGTTCCAAGGTGTCCCAGGGCCATTTTACTGGACCAGGCCCAAATCCGAAGAGCCGGCCGCCATTTTAAGTGTCCTGTGGAAGCCGCCTATCGCTGCACCGCAAGAGTGGGAGCAACTCAACTACATGGTGAGCGAGACGCTGTAGCCGTAAGAGCGGGCGCTAAACAGCTGAATGGCGGAAAAGGCACAGTGTAGCAAAAGCGGGCGGAATGGCGACTGAAACGATAAAGGGGCGCCCCACTACAGCAGACAAGCCTCCGCCATGTGCTTCAAAACTGCATATGTATCTCGTGATATCAAGGTTGGGCAACCAGTACACAACAAGCAGTTACGAGTCCCATTTACACCGGCACCATTTTGGGCGCGGCCGGGCAGGTCCAGGATCTAGTCAAACATAACAAATGAGGCTGACGTCTCTGAAGCAGTTGACGAACAGCAGGACATAGCAAATAAACATGAACTCTCTAAAGCTGTTAACTCACTGCAGGACAAAACAAGTAAACCTGAAACCTCTGGAATAATTGTCGCTCAAAAGAACAACACACAAAACTCTGTAGAGCCTGAAGAAAAAAAAACAGAAGGGCACTGTAGTTTCAGACACACTTAACACTAATGACTAAACAAAGATATCGTCTGTTTATGAAGCAGTTATCATCTTCACAGAATTGACAAAGAAGTGTGCAGACACCAATGCTATTAAGAAACACAAGGAAATCCTAACGCATCAGCATTCTCGGAAGAGGTTGACACAGATAACATCTTAAGGAACAAAGAAAGACCTGTTCACTCTTGACACCCCAGGTGCTGTGTATGTTGCACTATAGTGCTGCATCGAGAAAACGGACAACCCTATTGATGTGGATTTTTCATTATTGTTTATTGTAAAGAAATGGCGACTCCCCCCTTTAGCAGATTAGCTAAATGTTTGCGTAATTTAGGCATAAAAGTTATATTATTGTTGTTGTTGTTGTTATCGTTATAGTTCTGGTTAATTTCAAAAAATGGTTAAATATATTTACATTTTTTGTTGCGTTCGTTATATTTAAAAGTTAATAAAGTTTTAAAATCTAACTTTGTTGGAGTGCTATATATGTTTAAAAAATCGGGTGAATGGGGCCTTGAATCGGGTTATTGTCATGTGTGGGCTTTGCAAGTGTACTGCTACAGGATCGGACATTTCAAACTCAAATGCACGTTCTTTATCTTACCTTTCCGAAGCATGGAGCGCAATAGCAGGCAGAGAAAGGGTGATGCACGTGTTGAACACTGCCTGGCCTGGCAAGTTGCTGGCAGTGCCCCCCCGCCCGCTCCTGAAAGAGGGCACACACACACCGCCGCCCCGAGTACTTCACAAATCTTTAAAAGACCATGCGCTTGTTCATGAGGCTTAAATGGTTTATCACCCCTTCTAGAACCCCTGCATCGACCCTCTGACGTTTCCTGGAAGAATTAGCACGTAACACAATACCAAGCCCTGTCAGCTGAAACCCCCGAGAAATCATGGGGCATATTATCAAGGGGGTTTATTTCCGCTTTTTTGGCTTTAAAAGCCAAAAAAAAAGAGATAAAATTATCTCCCTATTACCAAGCTGTCGCTAACACCAGTTAGTGACAGCTAAAAGGAGATAGCGACCATCTTGGGCCCCGCTTTGCATATCAGTGATATTTATCACTAATGACATGCAAAGTGGGCGTGCCAAGATTTTAGCGACTGGAAACAGTCCCTAACCATCGCTATCTCCTATTACCAACTTTTGGAGATATTCGCGCTAAGCGCGAATATCTTCAAAACCTAACACCTGCCCTGAGCAGTTTTTAGCCATGTTATCCAATGGGAAGTGGATAACATGGCTAAGAGCATTTGCTGGATAATGCATGAATATCGCTGACTTTTCAACGATATTCATGCATTGCGGCCGTTTTTTATCGCATTTGCGATAAACCTTGCTAATAGCAAGGTTTATGTGCGATAAAATTCGCCGATGTGCGGCGATAATTTTTGTCTCTAAACAAGTTAGAGACAAAAATTATCGCTAGTTGTTGGTAATATGCCCCCGGATTTTTCCTTGCAGGAATCGGGAGGCGAAAGACTAGCACTGAAATCAGTAGTCTCACGCCTGAATCGGGAGGGTTGGCATGTCTGGATACTCTACAGCTGGGGCCATAAACTACATCCGCAGGGCTAGGTGATAGCCTAGGTCCGGCCTGGACAATCGGACACAGAGGAAGAGGAGTGTCAGAGGGTGCGTTAGTGAATAGGGTGAAAGGGAGGTGTCGGGCGGGCACAGGGTGTGATTCTCAGGGAAGAGCAGCGCAGATAAGGGGAAGTATATGGCCCATGCACGAGAGAGAGAGCGGGGGTGACCAGTGCGTGGGGGAGATGCTTGCGAGGATGGGGAGCCGTGCTGAGAATCGACGGCGTGCAGAGAGTGGGCCTGGTCAAGGCATCTAAAATGGCTGCCGTGCACGACAAAATTGTGGCATTGTAAAAAAGGCAAGATGGCGCAGACAATGTTTATCAATAAGGATTCATTTATAACAAAATATTTTATCGCAGTGACAAATTGGCGGTCAACACTTCCTGATTTCCATCGAATCGAACATTAACAGACGTCACGCAGCAAAAAAAAAAAAAAGCTCACGCACAGCCGCTGGAAGAGATGTATCAACATATATGAGCCTCCTCAGCCACCCTCAGGAAACATAGGGGATTAGGATACGTCTCCCGCACCCCCTTATACCTAGTAATTTAATTAAAACAAAGCACAAAATGGCGAATTCCCGTTTCGCTACCAGTTTGCGGCCCAGTTCGCGGCCCGTGAAGCGCTTCTACCATGAAAAATCATTTTTTTTTTATTTTCCCCACGGGACCCTTTAATAACCCCAACAACATTCCTAGGGGGTCAAGAGGGGTATACCTTGCCCCCTTTCAATAAATTCCCCCTTCCTTTTTCACCTCTTCTTCTCTCTCGATCCTACCGAGAGATAAGATGGCGGCCGCTCCGGACTGTTTAGAATGTTGACAGACACCGGAGAGCCAATCAGCTTTCTGCGCGCAAAGTTCCGTTTCGCGAAAAGTAAGCGAACCGGACCGCAGCCCGGAGCGCTGTTACAGATATATATCTTGTTTTGAACGTTAATTTCTCAAAAACTACTGGAGCACATATCTTGAGACCTAGCAAAGGCACATCGGGCTAACAGTCCCTACAATTTTGCCAAGTTTCGTGCAAATCCATTCAGCCGTTCGAGCTAAAAGTGAGTCCAACCGCCCTATGGAAATTAACATGGGAAAAACGCGTTTTGGGACCCCCCTTTTTTCTCGGCCCCCCCTCGACAAAACCCCCCCAAATTTTCAAGGGCTGCTCAGAAACAAAATGTGCAATTTTCCTGAAAATTTCAGCCGATTCCGTCCACAAACGCCAAAGTTATTAGACATAGAATTTTCAAAAATCCCATAGGGAATAAATCCTAACTATATATACCTACTGGCGAGATGCCAGTAGGTAATATATATATATATATATATATATATATATATATATATATATATATATATATATATATATATATATATATATATATATATATATATATATATATATATATATATATATTACCTACTGGCGGTCGCCAGTAGGTATATATAGTTAGGATTTTTTCCCTATGGGATTTCTGAAAATTCTATGCCTAATAACTTTTGCGTTTGTGGACGGAATTGGCTGAAATTTTCAGGAAAATGGCACATTTTGTTTCTGAGCAGCCCTTGAAAATTTGGGGGGGTTTTGTGGAGGGGGGGCCGAGAAAAAAGGGGGGTCCCAAAACGCCTTTTTCCCATGTTAATTTCCATAGGGCGGTTGGACTCACTTTTAGCCCGAACGGCTGAATGGATTTTCACGAAACTTGGCAAAATTGTAGGGACTGTTAGCCTGATGTGCCTTTGCTAGGTCTCAATATATGTGCTTCAGTGGATTTTGAGAAATTAACGTTTAAATCAAGATATATATCTGTAACAGCGCTCCGGGCAGCTATCCGGTTAGCGAACCTTTCGCGTAACGGAACTTTGCGATGAGAAGCTGATTGGCCCTCCGGTGTCTGTCAACATTCTAAACAGTCCGGAGCGGCCGCCATCTTGTCTCTCGGTAGGATCGAGAGACAAGAGGAGGCCAAAACAAAGGGGGAAATTACCATAAGGGGGCATAGTAGATCCTCGTTGACCCCCTAGGTTTTATGTGGAGGTTTTAAAAGGGCCTAGGAGGGTCCAAAAAAAAATATTTTTTTTTGCGTGGTAAGCGCCAAGTTCGCGAACCGGATAGCTTTCTGGGCAGCGAACTTTATGGATAAAAGAATGAAAGACTTTTCTAATACTGTATGTTAATTGTTTGTTGTTTTTCTTGTTTTTTTTTGTTTTCTTTTTTTTAAAGTGTTTTTTTTATTTTGATTCTTTTTCATAATTTATTAAACTTTCTAACATTTCAGTGTCTGAAATGTCATTATTTTCTTGAAATATTGTTTGCAATCTGTGAGGTTGCAAAATGTCCTCATTTGCAAGGAGGAGATCTACTGCTTGGACACATTGCAGCAGTTCATTATCCAAGCTTTCATCCATAAATTCCATGTCAATTGGTTCAATTAATTCCTGGCTGCTCTCTTCCAGGTCCATCTCAAAAGAAACTTGCTGCTCGCCTTCCATTTTGCCTGAAATTTGGATTAAAAAAATATATATTAGTAGAGATAGGGCACTGTTGGGATTAATTTTAGAGAGGCAGTTTTTATCAGTGAATTTATCTTTTGGCAGTGTATAGTATGAGAGTGGAAATAGGACTATAAAAAAGTGTATGTGATTTAACCAAGACAAGCCTTACTCCATTGATAACTATAACAGAGAAGTCTATCTAAATACATTACTACTACAGAGGGATAGTGTATATCTAGCAGAAAAAGTCTACTATATTAAGTCATAGTGCACAATATATTAAATTATAACTTACCTTCACAAAGAAGTTGAAGTTTTTTGAAGCTATTGAAATAGGAGGTACAACAAGAAGTAGTAGTCAAAATGGCTGTGTTTCCTTCTCTCCCTTTATATATATACAGGTATATAACCAATTAAATGTCAGGTAATAAAAGTAGAAAATGAAAGTAACATTTTCATTGGTTGTCAATTCCAACAATTCAGATGTGTTTTGTGAAGTAATTTACCTCACGGTACTTTGAGAGGTCTACAGGCTAAATGGCTAAATGGAATTTCAATGAAATTTGTGAGAATGGAAGGGATTGTTATGTAGTATGAGCTAATCTATATTTGGTGAGAGTGTCTCTAGTCGTTTTTCTGTAAATTACTTTCCCGCCTTTTTTTAGGACCGCTTTCCAGGAAGCTGCCCGGTTAGCGAACCTTAAGCGTCACGGGAGTCCACCATTTTGTGTTTCGTTCGCATTAAGATACAAGATGGAGGGCAAATAATGTTTAGAATGGGTAGAAGGGGTCATGGTAGACTTATCTTGACCCCCTAGGTTTTCTGAGCGTGGCTGAGGAGGCTTATATGTGCGGAAAAAAAAACTTTTTTTTAAAAAATTCCGCGAGGTTAGCTTTCGGTTAGCGAACCGGGTAGCGCTCCGGGGAGCGAATTTTGTGGAAAATTAGTGAAAAAAGTTAGAGAAAAATAATAATTGTGAGTGATCAGATGTAGGGTAGCTCTGAGAAGAGCTTTTGGGTTTATGGTACATTTAGGTACTTATAAGTAGGTACCAATGCACAGTCTTAAATTCAGAATGAAAATTCTGTTGCCCTCATCTGAGAAGTGAACTCCATCTCCTCTGTAGATATCTTGCATGTAGTAACGCAAGTTATTGTTGTACAGAGAGCCCATTCCATGGTCTCTCATGTAAGCTGAAACAGATTTGTTTACATGCTTCCTCGCTTTCTCAATTTGTGGACAAAATTGGTTGGACCACCTCCATTTCTGTCTTTGGCATATATTGGAATATACCAAGGCAGTTTGAGGAAAAAGTGCCATTAATTGCTCCAAGGTGTCCTTTAAAAGCATTTCCAGACCTACCCCTGTCAAAGTGCCCAAATCATTACCTCCACAGTGCACTATTAACAGGTCAGGTTTTGGCAAATGCATAAAGGTTTTCACCAATGGTATCAATTGGTGACATTTTAATCCTCTTTGGCCCAACCACTTAATTTCCACATCTTGTAAATTGAGGTTGTGTAAATTTCTGCTCTCAGCATACCTTTGAGCCCAGTGGATGTAACTATGTCCAACAATCCAGACGTTAAACATGGTGGAAGAAGGTTGTTCTGCAGTCAGATGAAGTGTGGTAATGAAAGGGCAGTTGAAACAGTAGGAGTTTCTAAAGAAAAAAAACTGTGGATTTACAATGCTAATGATTCATTAGCAGTGATTGGTGCATTTCCATTTCTGAAAACAGAAAGTTAGGGTGCATGGATGTGTTCTTTGAAAGATGTAATTTGAATGGTCAAGGAAGAAACATTTAATGAAAGATTGCACTGATACGCAGGTGCACTGAGAGTTCAGAGTTCAATTGAAACATTGTTGTGTGAATTTGCAAACATGAGAGGTCTTCCAGGAGGTGGTTGCTATGGAAACAAGGCAGACAGGGCAGAGGGGGGAAGTGTTTTGATTTGAAAAAAGTGAGGGAAGAGGTATGATTGGCTAATATGAGAGATATGTGAAAAGAATATCTGTATTTCTGTGCTTTCAATAGCTGCAGCCTTTGGAGTGCATCCTTTTTCTTCTGCTGAAGACAATTTGGTGTATTTCTCAGACTGTTTTCAAAACTCAAAAAATATTTGCTAAGGTGAGAAAAGATTTATTTAATTTAGATAGAGAATAGTATGATTTAAGGAGAAAATGATGAAGAAAGCTGTGTTTTTAAAATGTGGTTTTGTCTCTAGTGATATACTAATAGAATTAGTTTCATAGAGAAATTATAATTGCATATTTGGTGTAACATTCTGGCATGCAGTAACACAAGATATTGTAATACATGGAGGCCATTTCATGGTCTGTTATGTAAGCTGAAACAGATATGTTGCTTTTAAAAACGATTTAAGAAATCAATTACATTTCTGGATATGTACTGCTAGAGCTTCATAGGTTGTTTTGGGCCATATTTATAAGGTATTTGAGTGTCTAAGATGTTATGTTCGCCTTTTAAAATGTAAAGTGTTCCTCATGGGGCAAGTGTCTTGTAAATACGCTCCCACTTGTGCTTGGCAAATTTAGATTTTCATTATGGGAGTTACCTAGCCATGTTAATAGTGTCCCAAAAATGGTACTAGGGCATTCCAGAAAACACTTTCATGTGTCTCAAGGACATTTTTAGTCATTTCTTCATGAATGCAGGTATACAATTGATTTATATGCTGTGTTTAAAAACGAATTTTGAAATGAATTAAATTTCAGGATATGTACTGTTAGAGCTTCATAGGTTGTTTGGGGTCATATTTAGAAGGCATTTTAGTGTCTTTGAAGTTATTTTTCCCTTTTTAAATGGAAAGCGTTCCTCATGGGGCCCTGAGCAGTTCTTAGCCATGTTATTTAATAGGAAGTGGATAACATGGCTAAGAGCATTTGCTGGAAAATGCATGAATATCGCTGATTTTTCTGCTATATTCATGCATTGTGGCCGTTTTTTTTCACATTGCTTCATAGGTTGTTTGGGTTCATATTTAGAAGGCATTTTAGTGTCTTTGATGTTATTTTTCCCTTTTTAAATGGAAAGCGTTCCTCATGGGGCCCTGAGCAGTTCTTAGCCATGTTATTTAATAGGAAGTGGATAACATGGCTAAGAGCATTTGCTGGAAAATGCATGAATATCGCTGATTTTTTTGCTATATTCATGCATTGTGGCCGTTTTTTTTCACATTGCTTCATAGGTTGTTTGGGTTCATATTTAGAAGGCATTTTAGTGTCTTTGATGTTATTTTTCCCTTTTTAAATGGAAAGCGTTCCTCATGGGGCCCTGAGCAGTTCTTAGCCATGTTATTTAATAGGAAGTGGATAACATGGCTAAGAGCATTTGCTGGAAAATGCATGAATATCGCTGATTTTTCTGCTATATTCATGCATTGTGGCCGTTTTTTTTCACATTGCTTCATAGGTTGTTTGGGTTCATATTTAGAAGGCATTTTAGTGTCTTTGATGTTATTTTTCCCTTTTTAAATGGAAAGCGTTCCTCATGGGGCCCTGAGCAGTTCTTAGCCATGTTATTTAATTGGAAGTGGATAACATGGCTAAGAGCATTTGCTGGAAAATGCATGAATATCGCTGATTTTTCTGCTATATTCATGCATTGCGGCAGTTTTTTCCACATTGCTTCATAGGTTGTTTGGGTTCATATTTAGAAGGCATTTTAGTGTCTTTGATGTTATTTTTCCCTTTTTAAATGGAAAGCGTTCCTCATGGTGCCCTGAGCAGTTCTTAGCCATGTTATTTAATAGGAAGTGGATTACATGGCTAAGAGCATTTGTTGGAAAATGCATGAATATCGCTGATTTTTCTGCGATATTCATGCATTGCAGGCCTTTTTTTATCACATTTGCAAGCACTTCTTAGCCATGTTATCCAATGGGAGGTGGATAACATGGCTAAGAGCATTTGCTTCAAAGGTTGTTTGGGGTTATATACCATTTTTGGGAAATTATTAACATGCCTATCTAACTCCCATAATCAAAATCTAAATTTGCCAACCGCAGGTGGGAGCGTATTTACAATAAATTTGCACCATGAAGAATGTAAAATAGCATACTAGATACTCAAATAACTTATAAATATGACCCAAAACATCTTATGAAGCACTAGTAGTGCATATTTCCAGAAATGTATTGGTTTTCATTTAATGATTTACTTCATTGGTAGGCCTTCACATGTTTTTTTACCTTGGTTTTTTTTCAGTGAAAATCTTATCTGCAACCATGTGTTGGCCTCACCTCAAATAAACAAAACAGGTGATGGACTGAATGTGGATCAATGACACACATTCACCCCAGTCCAAAGATCTGGGCCTAAACAAACCTTTAGATAGGCTACATCTTATCGTCATCCTGAATTAATGATTTAAAATATTAGGGAGTGATTTATGAGTGTTGTATGCCTGTTTTGTACCATTGAGTGTCATTTTTGTGATGCAGTGCTGGTGGAAAATATTTGCTATGTTAAATAATTAGTACGGCATTAAGTTTTAGATGACTGTTATTTATTTACTGTTTGGTAATAGTGGTTAATAACATTTTATATTATATTTTTTCACAGATTCAACTGCAGATTCTTTCATAGTTTGGAAAATGCCTTCCAGAAGTCGAATACGAAAGGCTAGAAAACGTCAAAGACAGCAGGATGATGTTTTATTGCAGCAGTCCTCTTCCCCAAATACTTGTCAAAACACCAAGAAAGGTCCGGGTAAGAGCACGAAATCATTCTTAAGAAATATTTGTAGTAAAAAAAATTTTGCTCAAAAAAATGTGTCTGTTCACAAAAAGAAAAGTAATTTAAATGGAAAGGAGAGACCCATCACAAATGTTACTGGTAGAGGAAGAGATAACTCTGTGCATGATAGTAGAAGGAAACAACAGTTTAGGGACATTCGACAACGAATGTTCCGTAATAGGATATTAGTTAATTTATTGAAAAATATTAAAAAGAAAGGCCAACAGAAAGCGGCATTTTATAGGAAGAAGAAAAATGTAGAGAAAATTATTGATCATGCTTTTGAAATCAAGCGAAAGTTGTTTATTTTGGTAATCAATAGAATTAGGAAACTAAGCAAGGTAATTTCTGATTTCAAAACAAAAAGTAGATGGAAGAGAGTAGTAAATCGTACTAACTTTTGTGAAGTTTTTTCTGGAGAATGGATGCATAGTTCAAGTTCTGAGGCATTTTTTAATGAGGAGACTTATTTTCAGGATAATGATTTGGTGCATGCAGTTGACATCAGTGGTCGAGCTTATGAAGTGAAGGATGGTTGTCCAGTTGAAAAAGAACAACTTGTGACAACAGAGACAGAAGAGGCGCTAAGTGATGAGGTTTTAGGAAGACGTCCTAAGGGTCCTGTGTACATTTGGAAGTGTAGTTCTATTTGCAGTGTGCGACAGGTTTCCATCAATTTGCTTTGTGATTTTATACGGACATTTAATAAGAAAAGTTTGAAGCAGAAAATGAAGTTGTTGCAAGATTTAGATCCTTGCAGAGTGAGACAAATGACAGGTTTGCGTGGTCATTCACTGGCTTGTCTTTCCAGGAGAGTATGCCAGAGTGTTTTTCATCATTTCAGGATGCTAGCAGTGCATCATAATAAAGTGAGAAAATTAGTGAGAATGTTGTATTATGCTAAGAGTCCAGCAATTATGCTTAAACAGTTATGTGCTGCTCTTTTGCATGGTTCTGAAATAGATGTGAAGAATCTTTGTGAAGAAATTGAGTTTTGTTACTTTGGTAGTAAAGATGAGAATGTTCAAATTGACCCTGAAGTAGAGGGTAATGTGGAAGATAATGTACAGGTTTCCAGTACAGATAATTTTCAGAAGGAAATTGCCACGTTTCAGATGAAATCAAGTGAGAGGCCTAATTTCACTTGTGTATGTTGTCGACGCACTTATTATAAGAATCAGACTAAGGTAGTGGATTTATATGCAAAAAGTGAAAGGGAAAATAATAGTGAATGGAAGGATTTAGCCACATACTTGATGGTAGAAAATTATTTTGATTTGGGATCGGATCAACGTGTGTGTACTTATTGTTGTAATAAATTAAACCAAAACCAGATGCCTGCTAGGGCAGTTCATAATAATCTGGAATTGGTTGAGATTCCTTCTGAATTGAAGGATTTAAATACTTATGAATCTATTTTGATTCAAAGTATCCATCCCTTTCAGGCTATTGTAAGAATGGAGCCAAAGACAGGGAAGTTGCCTCCAGCAGATTTACATAGAGGATTAAAGGGAAGAGTTGTTTATTTGCCTCTAGATTTGAACAAAAACATTAACACAATTGGAATAGAAAAAGTGGAAGAGGAACCTCTGGTTATCTTGGTTAATGGGGTTCCGACAAAGAATAAGAAAATATGGCAAGATTTAGTGGATGTTAGGAAAGTCAAAAAGGCAACAGTGTATTTGAAGAAAAATAATAAGTACTATAAGAATGTATATGTTGCAGAAGAGGAAGTAAGTGATGAAGAGGATAGCGATTTGTGTGCTGGCCAAATTGAGAAAGTAGAGGCCTCTAAAAGTGAAGAAATATATGAACATTATAGTGTTCATCCTTTGCATTCCAAGGAAGTCATGGGGAATGCTATTGAGTTGTTTCAAATGAAACAAGCCAAAGGGAGTCCCATTAGTGTTTGGGAGGAAAGTTTGGAAGCTCGGTGTTTCCCACAGCTATTTCCCACAGGTCAAGGAGGAAGATATGATGAGCGACCTCGTGAAATTCCTGCGTCTGAATACCGGACTTTACGATTGTATGCAGAAGATCCTAGGTTTCGGCAATGCATTCCCTATTTGTTTCATCTCCTGTTTGAAAGCGATCTGTCTGGACTGTCATATGCAGTGAACCACATCTTAAAAAGTGGTATACAGATGCGAAACATCTCGGCAAGTGACTTTATGCATAAAGTCAATGTCCAAGACAGTATTTTGGATTCTCACTTAATTAATCTCATGGCGTGTCAGCGTGGTACTAATGAGTACTGGTACCGTCGTCATGGTGATTTAAAATGTATGCTGAGGAACTTAGGAACTCCGACATGGTTCCTCACTCTGAGCTGTGCCGAGTATGGCTGGGATGACTTACTTGAATTTCTACGAGAGGCAAATGGAAATATTGAAAACATTGAATTCAAGACACCTGGAGAACTGTGTTCTTTGGATCCTGTGAATGTATGCAGGTACTTCAATCATAGATTTGAAGCTATGATGTCTTTCATCACAAATAAAAAGAATCCACCTCTTGGAGAGGTGTTGGATTTCTTCTGGAGAAAGGAGTATCAAGCAAGAGGTGCCCCTCATATACATATGTTGCTGTGGATCAAGGATGCACCTAAATTTGGAACAGATCCGGATGACTTAGTGATGAATTTCATCGAACAGTATTCTACGTGTGCTGTTCCAAACGCAACGGAGAAGAAAAGTCTAAGAGAACAAGTTCTACGTTTCCAAAGCCATCGTTGTGGAAAGTACTGTCGTCGTAAATTCAGAAACAAGGACAAGTTCTACACCAAATGTCGTTTCAACTTTCCACGACCGGTGATTTCTAAAGGAAGAGTGAACAGTTTGATGTCTTCGCTGCGACATAATGTGACGAGGAAATCACCCAAGAATACATACAATTTGAAAAGGAACGAAGAGTCCAAGTACATCAATGACTACAACCCAGTGATTTTGTCCATGTGGAATGCCAACATGGATATACAGTTTGTGGCTGACAACTGTATGGCTGTGGCTCGGTATGTGACATCTTACATCACCAAAAAAGAAAAGACCGAACTGAAGGATATGTGGGAGGACATTTCCCATGAAAAGAGCCTCAGCAAGAAGTTGTACAGTTTCAGTCTGAAGATGTTGTCGCATCGAGAAATCGGAGCTTACGAATGTTCTGATCGATTGTCTTCAGCAAGTCTCTATGCCAAATCCAGGAGTCTCGTTTGGGCGAGTCTTGGTCTTGCTGCAACGCGAAATCGAGTTCTAAAACCTGTTCGGGAAATTGAGTATTTGGCAGAAAAGGAACCAAACAGTACCGACATTTTGAAGACCAACATGTTGGATACATATTATCCAAATCGAAGCAGTCACCTTGAGAATGTTTGTCTATATGAGGTTCTCCAAAATTATATATTCAAGAGGAACATCAAAGAAGATATTGAGAAAGGAGTGTATGCTGTAATTGGAAGTGAGGGATGCCTGGTCAAGCAAAGAAAATGCCAATTAGTAAACCATCGAAAATTAAGTGGCGAATCTCCAGAAAAAAAGGAGTTTTTCTATTTAGCACTTTTGCAACTTTTCAAGCCTTGGCGTGCAGAAGAGGAACTGCTTGGAGATTTCCTCTGTTACGAAGACTCTTTCAATGCAGCCAAGGAGTCCATAGAATGTCCTGCTTTTTCTAAATATCAAGAAATGCTAACTTTGGAAATTGAGCAGGAAGCAACGATTGCAGCCGAGATTGCCAGAGACAGTTCTCAGGACAGTCAGAGTTCTGTTTCATTGAGTCAAGATCCACTTGGAGGACCTATTATCGAAAATGAAGCTGCCACTGCTATGAATGAAGTAGAAAGAGCCATGGCACATGCTCAGGAGGATTCAGTTAACTTACAAGACTTGGAAAAACAACTCAACGTTGAGCAGAGGAAAATATATGATGAAGTTACCAAGGAAATTGAGCACGGATTAAGTCATGAGAAGAAAGAGTGCTCGTGTACGTCGTTGAAGCCTGTCCGACTGTACGTGAGTGGAGAAGCGGGAACTGGAAAAAGTTTCCTCATTAAAGCAATCTCTTGTTATTTGCAGGAAAGGACTGAGTCATCGCTGTCTTGTGTTGTCACCGCTCCTACTGGACTGGCAGCACATAATATTAAAGGTATTACTTTGCATCGTCTATTGATGCTGCCGGTGGAGCATGACAACAAATTACAATACAACAAGTTATCTGGAGATGCTTGCTGTGAAGTTTCAAGAGTTTTGAGGAAAATGAAACTACTTATCATTGACGAAGTAAGCATGGTTTCCAATGTCATGCTTGCCTTTGTGCATTTGAGAATGCAAGAAGTACTTAAAACTGAATATGATGTCTTATTTGGTGGGAAACACATTATTGTTTTCGGAGATCTTCTACAGCTGACACCAGTAAAAGGTCAACCTGTGTTCAAAATACTCACGCATGAAGATACCAGGAAGTGCCTAGGGAGCATTGGCAACGTCAATATATGGTTAAACTTCAATTATGCAGAACTGCATCAAAATATGCGTCAGGCAAAGGATGAAGATTACAAGAATATTCTACAAGATATTAGAATTGGAAAAGTGACCGAGCATGGGAAAGAAGCTTTAAATGCACGGTTACTGTCAAATTTGTATCCCAAACAAGAGATTGTGCCTGAGAATATTTTTCAGAAAATTACTGAGAAGAAATCCGGGATATGTCTCATGCCAACTCTTGCAGAATGTGCCATCTTCAACAACAAAATGTTGAATTTAGAAAAGCAAGACATTGTGAAACTGGAAGCTATCGACAAACTAGAGCATATGGGATCAACAATTATTTTGTCAGATAATTTGAAATCAAAATTGGATTCATTAGAGAAGACTATATCTAAGACAGCGGGTTTTGAAAAGACTCTGAATGTGTGTTTAAATTGCCGAATCATTTTGAGACGGAATTTACATGTAGAAAGAGGTCTGGTAAATGGATCAATGGGTAATGTTGTTGATTTTGAGAAATACAGAAATAGAGATGGAATAGAATTTTTAAGAATTAAATTTGATGGCATTGAGGAAGTACAGCAAATTGGTCGTTGTTCTGCTAGGTTTTTGCTTGTTAAAGATTTATATGTTCGCCGTAAACAGTTTCCTGTTTGCTTGGCATATGCGGTGACAATCCATAAATCGCAAGGTTTAAGTGTAGACTGTGCATTGGTGAATATTGGCAGTTCTGTGTTCAAGGAGGGTATGGCATATGTGGCATTGTCACGAGTTAGAACTTTATCGGGATTGTACTTGATTGACTGTGATGTCACAAACATTTGTGCAGATCTAGATTGTGTTAAGGAATACAATAGGTTAAGAAGAGAGTATGCGCCACATTTGCCTCAATATCCTTTGTTTGAGAAACGTGTGGTAGGCCGGAAACGTAGAAATAGCAGTAATAGTAGGGAGGTTGTTGCAAAAAGACTAAAAGTCAATGAACCGAAAGTTGTTAGCAGAAAGAAAGTGGATACTGTTGAAGAGATTGTTGGTTTTCAATTTGAAAACAGTTCTGGTGTCAACTGCTATGCAAATGTCGTTGTTAATGTTCTCTTTTCACTAGAGAGTTTAAAACAACAGATTGTGTTCAATTCAGAACAAAGTTTATGCTGCTTGTTGAATTCTGTGTTAGAGAAATGTAGCACTGATCGAACAAAAGTAGAAAGTGTGTCTGAAGTTCGTTATCTGTTAGATGAATGTTCAGGTCAAACAGACTTCTCTGAAAATAATCAGCAAGATTGTCAGGAGTTTTTAATGTATATGCTTGATATATTGCAAGATGAGGGTGTAGATGTAGATCACCTGTTTGGGCTTTCTTATCAATGGCAGCATGACTGCGAGAACTGTATGGTATCAAGTACTACTAGTGTAGACTCAGAAAGATTTATATATTTAACTTTGCCAGACAGTAAATCAGTGTCCTTTAATAAGCTAGTAAATGCAGCGGATCACAACATGGAGTGTAGCCAATGTAAATGTGATATGATGTCAACATTATTTATACGTAGATATGGCCAGTATGTCATTTTAATGATGCAACGATGTAGGCCTGATGGATCAAAATTGTCAACTTTAATAAAAAATTTTGTGGCGTCTCAGCTGTCAATATCAGGGAGGACTTTTGTTACTGTAGCAATTATCTATCACGATGGTCCATCAACAACATCAGGACATTATACAGCTTACTTAAAGTCTGGAAACGGCTGGTCATTCTGTAATGATTCTGTTGTAACTTTCAAAAAAAAATTGCCGTTTGACCTTAAAAATTCTTACCTGGTGTTTTTAAAACCAAAATTTTAAGTAGAGGGAATGTAAGTCTGCAATGCTGTCTCGATTAAAAATCCAACTATATAAACCTGATGCAAGTAAGTCTGCTTCATAGTAAGCAGTATCAGTGTCATAGGAAAAGGAGAACATGAGTGACAAAGAAGAGTAAGATATTAGTAGTCCAGGATTGTGAAAATAATCTCAAATATTTTATTTTTGAAAGTTGCGAAAATAGAAAATGTCGGGATTTGATTGGAAGAATTACAAGACTTGCGAATCGCGGCAACATGATTTGGCCTAGTGGAAACATGTGATATAATGAGAGAAGTTTTTTTTCTATGTAACATATTTCACGTATCGATGGAGGTTTTCTTTCAGAAAGTGGCGGGCTGAAAATATTTAAAGCACAACAGAGTGGATGCTGTTTATAGGAGATCGTTTGACGTCATTGAAAGTAAGTTAATTTTAAGAAGTTTTGAAATCAGATTTCTTAGGTTGTATGGGTTTTTTAAACACAATCATTTTGATTGTGTTTTTTTTTCCCCGCTGTTACATGATGAATACCTTCAAGTCACTGATTTAAGTGAAATTTGATACATTCTGAGAACAGCAAAAATAAACCATTTAACATGTATAATTAATGTTATGCTTTTTGTCCTTATGATATACATTTAGAAATGTGTGGTACATATGGGTAAGCTGAGTTCTGTAAATATCAATTTTAATGCTTAGAGTGCTGTACTTCTGGGTAGTGTTTTTTTAAAAAAAAAAAAAAGAGGCCTCACCTCAAAGAAAGCTCTTGAAAGCACACATCTTATTTGCATCCTAAAACAATCATTTACAATGTTAGACACAATTTTATTATGGCTTTACATCTTTTTTGCGCTGCTATTGCATCACTATTGTGAGACATTAGCAGTGCAAGAAAAACATCATGTTCCAAAATAGGCCTCAGTTCAGCAATATCAAGATACAGTTTCTTTCGAATATATATCTTTAGGATTGTGTAGGGGACGTAGAGAAGCAGAGACTTCTGTAAATGTCAAAGTTGTTGAAAAACTGTTTGTTTTTGAACCTTTTCCCTTGTCTTTTCTAATTTTTAAATACATGTTTTAATATTTTTTGAAATGTTTGTTCTTTGTTTTACAGATTGAAAGTATGAAAAAATATTTAAAAAAGGTAACAAGAATTATAAGGTAAATGTTTTCCACTCTTTTTACCCGCAATGCACTGCTGATGATGTCATTGACACTATCTCTCATTTACTCTCTCTAGCTGTCTTTCTTTTTACATTATTCTCTGTTTACTTCCCTTATACTAACTCTTCTTTTTTTAAAAAAAATATTTTTTTAGTTCGCTTAAAGTTCGCGAACCGGTCAGCGAACTTGAAGCGAACCAAAAGAAATAGAGCTTGCCAGAGTGATAAACATTCTAGCAATTTTGTTTGAAAGGGGAGGTAGTTCTGAAAAGAACTGTTTTTTTTTGTTTTTGTTGTTTTATATTTTTTTTTTTTTTTTTGAACATTTTTTGATTTTTTTGTATTTTTAGAACTGTTTTATGTTTTTTTTGTGTTTTTTATGGAGGGGAGACAACAAAAAACAGGCTTTCAAAACGGCTCAACTGGAGCAAAAAAAAGAAAATTACTTTTTGGGTGCATTAGGGCATTTATGATTTTCATATGCAATGTTCATGAGGTTGACACTCATGTTGCCATATGACAGCATAGCACCACAGTAAATACAAGACAACTTCATATGCTGGAAGTTGGGTTGGATGTTTGGCACAGTCTCTTGTGCCTCTCTTCCCGTCAAAGACAATGTGGATGTAGATCTTGCCACAGGAGTTGCCGTCGGATTGTCTTCAAGATCCCTTAACTCAGCCCGGCTGTAGTTCAAGGGATGCCACCTGCTCATGTGACGATGCATTGTATAGTTCCCCATACTGTACTTCTTTTCTGTGCCTCTCGACAATCTGTAATCACAGATGAGGCAGGTGGCATATTTTGCATTCACTTTCTTTGTTCCAGGAGGGATGGTGAAAAACTGCCAGATGAAACTGGTTTTTCGTTTAGAAACCCGGGGCAACTCATCAACAAATTGTTGTTCCTCTCTCTCCTCTTCTTCTTCTTCCTCATCTTCCTCCTCTCTGTTAGTCATAATTTGACTAGGTGGTCCTCTCTTCTTATGAGGAGGTGGAGGTGGTGGTGGGGGTGCACCAGCTGCAGCAAGAATGGAAGCCATTGTGGAACTTCAGATAAATGGTCTTTCTCTCACCAAGATGAAAGTCAGAGTGAGGAAATAAGGAGGGGTTTACATGATTTGGGGAAAACAAAAGTTCTGAGCCAATGAAAAGTGTTATTTTTAGGTCACATGACCTAGTCATACATCATTTGGAAACCAAAAGTGAAATGAACCAATGAGAAGTTTGATAAACAAGTCACATGACCTGTTCCGCTTACGTTACGCGGCGCGCGCCGCGTCCCAGATCGCTTCCGGTTCGCGGTCCGGAGCACTTCCGGGAGCGCTAACGCGACGCGTCATTAGACGCATTACGCGATAACGTGATACGTCGCGCTTCCGCGACGCGTCACTGTTCCGCTAACGTAACGTTGACCGGTTCGCGGACTAGATCGCGGCATCAAGATGAGCTAACGGAAAGCTTCCCGGTTCGCGAACTAGAAGCGAAGAAAAAAATATTTAAAAAAAATTATCAATAAATATCTATATATATTTTGGGATTTAAAGAATAATACATTTTACAGCTACAGATGTTAGCTTTTAAAAAACCAATGAAATTCACTGAAAAAACCATAGGTTATAGACCATATATAGTTAGAAATTTGCATTTAAAAAACCATTGAAATTCAATGAAAAAACCATAGGTTATAGACCATATATAGTTAGGAATTCGCATTTACAAAACCTTATTTTACTCGCACAAAACCATTGAAATTCCATATATAGTTAGTTGCACTAACTATATATCGCGCACCCGCAATCCACTGCTGATGATGTCACATATTACATCATTCATGACATGGTCAGTGACATCACTGATGACATCACTGATGACATCTCAAATGACATCACTGATGACATCACTGATGACAACATCCAGTGACTGTATGTTTCTGTAAAGTTAAAATATGTCTTACATATTGAAGAATGAGTGGATGTATAAGTGTCTGGATGAAGGATTTAGTAGGTGCATGACTGACTGTATGAGTGAGTGATTAAATGTGTCTCACTGAGTGCATGGGTTAGTGACTAAACTGTCTTAATTTGTGCATCATTATGTCTGTTGTTCTGTAAACTGTTGCATGTGTTGATAAGTAGCTATATGAGTAACTATATGGGTTATTGATTGGTTGCCCAAGTATTTGTATGGGAGACTGAGTGTGTGTGTGGGTGGCTGGGAGGTGTATGACTCTGTGCATAGATGTGTGAGCAGTTGATTCACTAGATGTATGGTTTCAAAAGTGCATGTGGAAACAGCTGTATGGGCGGTTGACTGTGTGCATGAGTGGTTGGTGAGTGAATGGATATCTCAGTGCTACATGTCAAAGTAAGTACATATGTAAAACACAGTACATGTGAGAGTTGACATATATAAATAACTGTGCATAAGAGCCAGTGAATGTGTGAGTGGCTGTATGGATCATTGTGAACTTGTATCAGGGATTGTATAAGAGAGTAAATATGTGTTAGTATATGTTTGAATAAGTAAAGTTTGTATAACTGTATAGTTGAGGAAATGGAGGTGTGATTGATTCTTTGCATGACTGACTAGGTGTGTGAGTAACTCCATGGATGAGTGACAGTCTGTGAGTGTCTGTTTACACTGATTGTATCTAAGGTTATATTAGAGTCTGAAGAGGTTCATCGTATTATCACATGAATGATATCATCAGTGATGTGATCAGTAATGTCAAATGAGATGTCATCAGTGATGTCATCAGTGATGTCATTTGAGATGTCATCAGTGATGTCATTTGAGATGTCATCAGTGATGTCATCAGTGATGTCACTGACCATGTCATGAATGATGTAATATGTGACATCATCAGCAGTGGATTGCGGGTGCGCGATATATAGTTAGTGCAACTAACTATATATGGAATTTCAATGGTTTTGTGCGAGTAAAATAAGGTTTTGTAAATGCGAATTCCTAACTATATATGGTCTATAACCTATGGTTTTTTTCATTGAATATATATATATATATATATATATCCAACATCAAAGTTCACCTGCTGTAGGAAGAGCCCAACACTCGGTATTCAATTGCCCAACTCTTTAATGAAGGAAATGATGTGGCAGAACAGCTCAGTCCAGCATAAGATTAGCCCGACGCGTTTCGTGATTCTCATCACTTCTTCTGGGGCTCCTGGCTTGTCAACTGGCCGAAACAGCAGTTTACGCGGCATCGCGTTTTTGTAATTGTTCCCGCCCCAGTGGGCGTGGCCACTCCCCGTGGCCTGTGGTAGTTGTAGTGCCATGCCGCTGCTGTTCTGTTAGTCAAAAATTGCCAAAATTAAAATCACAGTGGATTGCGGTGCCAAGCTGCCACATAACACACCACTTGCTTGCTCCTTCAGAAAAAGGCACCCAATGTCCTTACGTGAAAGCGCCATGTGACGCCACCACAGGACTGCCCACAATGGCAGCCGGGCTCAATTCCCGCGGCTCAGGCAAGCCGCAAAACATCCAACATCAAAGTTCACCTGCTGTAGGAAGAGCCCAACACTCGGTATTCAATTGCCCAACTCTTTAATGAAGGAAATGATGTGGCAGAACAGCTCAGTCCAGCATAAGATTAGCCCGACGCGTTTCGTGATTCTCATCACTTCTTCTGGGGCTCCTGGCTTGTCAACTGGCCGAAACAGCAGTTTACGCGGCATCGCGTTTTTGTAATTGTTCCCGCCCCAGTGGGCGTGGCCACTCCCCGTGGCCTGTGGTAGTTGTAGTGCCATGCCGCTGCTGTTCTGTTAGTCAAAAATTGCCAAAATTAAAATCACAGTGGATTGCGGTGCCAAGCTGCCACATAACACACCACTTGCTTGCTCCTTCAGAAAAAGGCACCCAATGTCCTTACGTGAAAGCGCCATGTGACGCCACCACAGGACTGCCCACAATGGCAGCCGGGCTCAATTCCCGCGGCTCAGGCAAGCCGCAAAACATCCAACATCAAAGTTCACCTGCTGTAGGAAGAGCCCAACACTCGGTATTCAATTGCCCAACTCTTTAATGAAGGAAATGATGTGGCAGAACAGCTCAGTCCAGCATAAGATTAGCCCGACGCGTTTCGTGATTCTCATCACTTCTTCTGGGGCTCCTGGCTTGTCAACTGGCCGAAACAGCAGTTTACGCGGCATCGCGTTTTTGTAATTGTTCCCGCCCCAGTGGGCGTGGCCACTCCCCGTGGCCTGTGGTAGTTGTAGTGCCATGCCGCTGCCGTTCTATTAGTCAAAAATTGCCAAAATTAAAATCACAGTGGATTGCGGTGCCAAGCTGCCACATAACACACCACTTGCTTGCTCCTTCAGAGAAAGGCACCCAATGTCCTTACGTGAAAGCGCCATGTGACGCCACCACAGGACTGCCCACAATGGCAGCCGGGCTCAATTCCCGCGGCTCAGGCAAGCCGCAAAACATCCAACATCAAAGTTCACCTGCTGTAGGAAGAGCCCAACACTTGGTATTCAATTGCCCAACTCTTTAATGAAGGAAATGATGTGGCAGAACAGCTCAGTCTAGCATAAGATTAGCCCGACGCGTTTCGTGATTCTCATCACTTCTTCTGGGGCTCCTGGCTTGTCAACTGGCCGAAACAGCAGTTTACGCGGCATCGCGTTTTTGTAATTGTTCCCGCCCCAGTGGGCGTGGCCACTCCCCGTGGCCTGTGGTAGTTGTAGTGCCATGCCGCTGCCGTTCTGTTAGTCAAAAATTGCCAAAATTAAAATCACAGTGGATTGCGGTGCCAAGCTGCCACATAACACACCACTTGCTTGCTCCTTCAGAAAAAGGCACCCAATGTCCTTACGTGAAAGCGCCATGTGACGCCACCACAGGACTGCCCACAATGGCAGCCGGGCTCAATTCCCGCGGCTCAGGCAAGCCGCAAAACATCCAACATCAAAGTTCACCTGCTGTAGGAAGAGCCCAACACTCGGTATTCAATTGTCCAACTCTTTAATGAAGGAAATGATGTGGCAGAACAGCTCAGTCCAGCATAAGATTAGCCCGACGCGTTTCGTGATTCTCATCACTTCTTCTGGGGCTCCTGGCTTGTCAACTGGCCGAAACAGCAGTTTACGCGGCATCGCGTTTTTGTAATTGTTCCCGCCCCAGTGGGCGTGGCCACTCCCCGTGGCTAATCTTATGCTGGACTGAGCTGTTCTGCCAAATCATTTCCTTCATTAAAGAGTTGGGCAATTGAATACCGAGTGTTGGGCTCTTCCTACAGCAGGTGAACTTTGATGTTGGATATATATATATATATATATATATATATATATATATATATATATATATATATATATATATATATATATATATATATGTTTATTTATATATACTTATATATATATTTATAATTTAGATTTTTGTTTAAATGTTTCACAGGTTATGGCAATTTCTTTTTGGGGTTGTATTGTATTGATTTTAGGCATATAATGCATTTGGGTGAATGGTGAATATGTTGTTGATGTAACATATTTAATTTAAAGACGTGTGTAAACATTTTTAGGTTTACTTGATTTTCCTGTTTAAGAAGTGATTGTTCTAAAATTTGTCTTAATGATTTTTTTATTTAGCCAGTATTATTGTAGTCGATATTGTGTAAATCGATATGTTTTACATATTATATGCTTATTTAAAGATAACAATATTTTAGATTTTGTTATTTCTTTTTTCGATATAGGTCAAAGTCTATATTTCTAACAATGATATATGTGTTCGCGATATTTGAGCTTTTACTAGTTGAGTGTACCAAGTCAATATTTATATTGATATTTATTTTCTGATATGTTTGTGCTTCAATATTGTATGCATCCCATTCAAATAGGTCTCTACAATATGTCACTAAAAAAGTCTGTCACCTTCTTGGTAGAGGAGTGCTTTATAAAATACATAACAAATAAATTGTAAATATTCACACAAGTGCATGAGAAAATGATACAAAAATGTACGAAAACAAATAAAACAAAAATAGTGTAAAATATTTGATAGGCATTTCAGGGAAATCTCCAGAAAGAGCAACATAACTGGGTGCAAGTCTTCTGGTCTAAATGAATGTTGCTAACCCTCACTTGCTATTTTGTTCAGTTTAAATTGTGATCTTACAGATCAAACCAAAAAAACACACCTATTAAGTCAACATTAGAGTACCATACCAACGGAGGTGTATCCTGTGTTGTCAGTATTATCTAGCTATACATCAAGCCCTGAACATAAGATTAAAGAAGTTTATTGATACAACTAACACATTGTCTTTTTCTCTTTTACCATAAGTATATAAATCAGTTTTACATATTATTTTATTAAAAAGGTGGAGTCAATAATGTGTGGGGCAAGGGCTTTACCCACTGATTTTGAATGCTACCTAATACAAACTTATACATTTAGCTGTTCTTTGTCATCAATTTGTCTACACTTGAACTACTGGCAAAAAGGTGACGAGTAAGGGTTCCAAGAGTCCCTTGTTCACTAACCAGCTCAGCATCTGGGCCGGGTAGATCGAGATGCAGTAACCCAGGCTTGCAGGTAGTGGTAACTCCGATTTGATTATCAATTGGCAGGATAGAAAAGGTCAAATTTCGAGTTTGGCAGAGCAGGAACATCACTGATTTACAGAGTGTGGTTCCCCTACTCTCATGGAAAGTGCTGGTTTCTTATGGTGGAACGTTAGTGCTTTTTCGGGCAGAACTGTGGTGTAGGTGTAAGGGGACACGGCAACAATGTCATTGCATTGGATTACTATTGTTGGATAATGAAACAGTAATCCATGATTCAAAATTTAACACAAGCAAAATGGGTAGGAACGGATTTTAGTGTTTCACGCAAAATTTGATTTTGGATACCATTTTGTTGCTAATCACGTTTACTAATCCTGGAATCAAAATTAGAAACACATTCTCGTATGTTCAAAGGGGTGTCGGTCTGCGGCAAAAGATGTCAAAGATGAGCGAATATTGTAATTAAATGAAGACAATCAGTGGAGATGGTTTATCCTGATAAAGATTGCCTTGATCGCTGTTAGCATGAGCTGAAAGCCATTTTGTACTTGGCAGCCATTTTAGTTAGCCATGTGCTTGCCAAGTGCTGTTTCCCTCTTCCAGAGCCTTGTACATGCTCAGAGGGGCCTAGCTAGTAGAATGCACCTGCTCCTAGTATAGAACTGTTAGGCTATTTTTGCTGATGTAAGGAGAAATGTCTCTCTTCCCACTTTGTTGAGCAAGCAAATTTTGTTTACCCATATTAGTAATTTTGCATGCTGGTATGTGCCAGGACCTCCCCTTGGTTTTATGCTGACTAATGTAACCTATGCATATATAAGGCCCCTTTTCTCTGCACTCCTTAGACTGCCTCCTACAGTGGCCTGAGGGTACTGTGTGACATACTCTCCCTCATCTGAGGATAATAAATATATGTTTTCTTGATATTACAGCTTCTGTGCCAATCTCTTCTTTGTTGGTTTAAAAGAACCAGGTGTACATGTGAACCCCTTATGAGGTTTATATTTCTTCAATTCTACATCACATTTTAAATAACTGGTCCCTCTGCAGCATTGCTGTACTCACTCTGAGCAAATGTGAGTCATTATACTTGGACACGAGCAAAGTGGAGAGTAGGGTTACACCACGCCACTGAGTGACAATCAAATGGTTGATAGCCTTTAATGGGATGGGAAGAGGAGAAAAGCACCCTTATGCTGGGTTTTCACTGCTACTTTCTGTTCTCTACCCTAGGCCAACCAATGCTGCCGCTCTAGCTACATCTGTCCTCTTTCAGTTTATGGAAGTAGCACATCTAATAGGAAGTACAGAAACGGGTGAGCATGCTATGTTTACCTATTTCTTTTGATATTGAGTGTATTATTTGAATATATGGCCAACATAGCCCATGTGAATTTCCAACGCTTGGACTACTTTTTGTAGCAGCTGCAAATTTTAATGAGATGAGTGTGCGTGGTACCATGGAACATACTTGTGTCACTGTTAAAGTTGTTATTTATTGTGGCCACAGAGTTAGGTGCCACCATTTGCTGTTCTGTACAGTTGAAATCTCTCTGCTGCATTTATACAATCCCATCTTAGGGATACAATATCTGCTTACCTAATGATTGTACCCTATTCCAATTGCCAATAACCTTACTGGGCACTGTAGTCTCAAAGTGTCTCATTCCTTTTCATATAATATCATTCTGACCTCTAATTGGCAGCATTATATAAAATGGCTTCAATGCAAACACCCACTGCAACGCACATGGAACGCCTCACAGAGTAAGGCAGAGCAGCAATTTCCACTGCCTTGCCTTATGTTATATTTATGAGGCCATTCAAAGCCACGCAAAGTGGCTTTGCGTGGCCTTAATAGTATGGTTAGGTGGTTTGCGCAACGGTTATGCCACAAAAACTGACACAACAGCAGTGCAAGGGGCTCATAAATTGCCCCTCAGTTTGGTCATGTTAGTTCTTTTATCAATGACTTTTGTGAGACTGATTGGCTAATGGATGGGCATTCACATTATAATGCATTGCCTTCTTTTGTTGTAGAACTGTTGAGGATTCTGGCTTCCTTTTCACAGGAGATGAAACTCAAGTGGTGGAATGACTTTGTCTGGTCCCCTTCTGGACCCTGGTAAATGCACATCAATTTACTACAATCACTGCCAGAAAGTGCTGTATTAGCTTTCTGCCAGTGCTTTGAGATTGGCTCTATTGGCTTGCAGACTTTAGGATTTGCTTTTTGACTCTTCAGTACGAAGCTCCTGTAAGACTCTGCCTCGAGTCAGCTTGTGCTTCACTTTTATGTTTCCTGTTATCTCTACCACTGGCTTTTGGTGTTTTCTAGGGAAAGAGGATGTCAGTTTATTCAAATTTAAGGGCCTGTTTCTGGGTAGACCCCAAATATTGTTTTCATAAGATATATTGGGGCTGGTAGCCTTAGAGGGATATTTGCTGCCATAACTATCACATTTACAAATGAATTGTGGTGGTTGCAAGGGCGATCAGTGGCATGACTCCTTAGGGTGCTAGCAGCCAGTGACGATTTTCAAATGCTTCCACAATTACATGCTCTTTTTCCAAGACTAGGTGCTATTCTACTTGAAAATATTTTTAAAATAAAGTTGTGATAGAAGGTTATATGTCAAATGTGAACACCATATGATGGTTATCTGACTTTCCAACAGGCTCAGTTGAGGCTTGAGCCTGCTCACTTCTCCATTATAGCAAACACAAGGTGATGATGGACGGAGCGCTGAAACTTTTCAGACACTCACCCCCAGTAATAGATCTAGGTTGAACCCATCATCGTTCTTTAGATCACTTCACCACCCCAGTTCAGACACAGTGATATGCAAATCAGTCTTGACCCTGTGCCTCGTGGGTAGTCTAGCACGAACTATCAAGCCATGTCTTCCCTGGACCAGAAATAAGCATCCTGGGACCGGTTTCGGGCTAACAGCCATCATCAGCCAGGCTACCTTGACCCCAGGGGCAAAGTCAGCAAGGGACCCATGTATGGGCATACCCTGCTAACTCAGGGCAAACAAAGCAAAACAAGGAGATGATGTATGGAGCGCTGAAACTTTTCAGACACGCACCCCCAGTCACAGATCTGGGTTGAATCCATCTTCGTTCTTTAGCTCACTCCCCATGCCCACAATTGTTTTGGAAAGTTTCCAACTGGTGCTGAGGTGATCCCATTATACTTGGTGTGGACTGAAATTGGGGATCTTTTTGGGAGTGTCTGTTCTCCTGAGAGCCTCAGGTTACAGAGTTTTCTTGAAGTAGGGTACATATTCCTTTACAGATGATGACTGTTGATATCCCTTTGTGGTGCAGCACACCCTTCTATATGACTGGGTTTAAACTGGGGTGGCTTGGTGGGCAAATAAACAATGGATATAATCCATATCTCTTGACTGGGGGTGAATGTTTTATTTGTTCCGCATTCCGTCTATCATTTGTGTCTCATTTGCAAACACATTTGCCCTGGGACGCCTCTTTGCTGAGGCAGTAGTGCGCTATACAAAACATGCTAACGTAACATAACTCAGCACCACCATTTGGATTGTGATATTGTCACCGAGTTTTTACACACATGTATGTTGTATAGGGCCTAATACTTTAGCCTCCTTGGGGTCCTGGGGTCATAGGTGATCAATCTTTTTCATGAGATGTTTCAGGGCTGTGGTCTGTAAAGTGGCATATGTTTTATTTTAACCTGGTCCATCCCAGATGTTAAGCAAGGCCTGAAGGGCTGCATGAATGTGGTGAAGTTTTTTTTAATTAAATGTTGGCACTAACATGACAATAGCACATAGAATGCTGATTCTATTTATAGAGACACATTATATTTATTCACATTTAGATTGATTATAGCTAACGTAGGCCTGAATTTCAAAATGCATTAATATTTTTTCTATTTCATTTTCTGACACATGAGAATTTTTTTATGGAGGTAAGTTGAAGATCTTGTTCAAATTTTGTACATTTTGTATTGATTTTGGATCATAAATGGACAAGACCATACAAAAAAGAGCATCGGAAAAAGGTACAAATAATTCATAGATTGATAACCAGTGAATTATCTAACAGTTATATAACAGTTTAATACTAGGTAAGCAATCTTTAAGTACCAATAAATATAATTATATAATGCAGTAGAAGTAAAGATACAAAAGAAAAGATAGTAAATATCAATTAAAAAGAAAGATATAGAACAAATTGTAAGAACCATAATAAATCTTGAACTACCTATCTATAACAAAAATAGCTTTATGAGCACTAAATACTCAACAGACTAGGAGTAGTTATGACTGTAAAGCTATATAATCATCAAAGGATTTCCGAAATAAATGATAGTTAGAAGTGTAATGGATAACACCTGTAAGAGCTAAACTGGCTCCTCTTCTGGAGAAAATTATCCATGCCCACCATATATGCACAGACAAGTCTTTTTTCCTTTTTTACTATGTGAAGAAATATTTTATTTTCTTGGTGGTATTCGAAGAATGTTTTAATGAATAGCGCTATCAAGAGATGCCTGCAGTGTGCAGACTAGTCAATGTATCTCATCTAGTTACAGATAGTGTACGTTTGAAGGATGTAGAGAGAAGCTTGTATTGTTAGAAATCTTAAGAACGTATTGAGTATGTAATTGTATCATTTCTCTTTAACATGATTGGACAGTCATATGAGAACTGGCAGTAGGTGTGTAACATGTTAGAGCTTGTGTGTCTTTAGTTCAGGTGAGAATAACAGAGCAGAATAGTAGATTTTAGAGTACTTTCTCAGAGACAGTACTGATTTTTCTTTGATATTCCCTTTTGATGTGGCCCCATGCTGGATCATCCTCTGATTTATAGGACGCTCATTAAATTTAAACTGCGTAATATTTGATGCATGTACATTTTGAATATTAATTGATACTAATCCGATTTTGCCTTCTGTAAACCATTAATTTTAATCAACTTCCATAGTTTGCTACTAAGCACACTCTGTCCTCTTTGTGAAGCCCTAATGTGCTTCACATATTATTGAAAGTAATGTATTATAGACCGGGCTCATGGGGAATGCCAAACTCCTTAGGGGATAAGCACAACTCCTGGTCCAAGTGCTTTTTGGTTTTCGGATTTGTCATCTGTAAAAGCACTAAGAATTGTTAGTTCCTTTTTAACTTCTGGTGCTGATCCCATCTTTAGCTGTTACCCATGTCGTGAAGCTTTTTACGTGGATTGAAGGATGGGTCTTCCTTCATGCATTTCAAGTTCTTCAAACCATGATCCTGTAGTTCTGGGAGCAGAGATGTACCTTTAATCAGTATAGCTCTGTTTGACAACTGTAATCTTATGTCTGTGGCTTATGGAGGAGCGAGGTCAGTGTTGAGCTCTTCTTTTTGCTTCTGCAGCTGTACCCATTGCCTGGTTTTGACTACACATATACTCTCAGGGGTTTTGTGCTCTGCCGACCAATCACTTTGATCTTTGGAAGAGGGGTGACAGTCAGCTCTTTGTTTGGACGTGTCATGAGGCATTGTAGGCCTGCCCTCACCTGGTTGTGTCTCTCTACATAGATAGATGGGGAAACTTGCAGCCGCACCAAAGAGTTGATGATAAAGCTGCAAATTATCCCATTGTTCAGTGGCGTCTTTCACGGATCGGGAGTGGTAGGGACTGGGGGAAATACAAATAAAATGTAATTTACCTCCAAGCTGCGTCCTCCTTGTTGCGTCTCTTCTCCTCGTCTCTCCCTCCGGCTGGAGCAGGAAGTACCCAGGCTCTCCTGAGTCAATCACAACACTGCAATGCAGCGTTGTGATTGGTCTGAGCGCAGTGGTTCAGTGCTCGGGCAGGCAAAGGGAGCTTGGGCAGGTTCTCCACCCAGGCTGTAATGCAGCCTGGCTGAAGAACCTGCTAAGTGCGCATGACTTTTTGGACCGCCCTAGACAGCCGATTCATGCCCACTTAGGGAGTGTAAACCACTTCTCCCCCTGCTCTATGAGCAGAGGATCCCACAAAGTTGCTGCAACAGGAAAACATAAAATGATAACATTGAGTAATTATCATTTTATTTTCCCTTACACTGCTGAAAAGCTGTGGGGTGATGCTCCTCTGCCTCAGCGGAGGAGCCGCCACTGCCCTTGATCATCAGCTTGGACGGAAAACACTGTTGTGTCTTGGAGGCATGCCCTGTGTATTTATTGAACGGTTTAGCCCACACCCCTTCCATTTCTGTTTATTTGGTTTTTGCCCTGAAAGGAGAGAGTAGATGAGCACAAACAACAGGTGAGGGTTGCCCTTGTTTACGTATGATACCCCCCTTTCATCATGTCATCTGTCCCCAATCCTCTCACTTTTCTTAGGTTTCATCCTTCCTCTTACGTGGAGAGGGGATGACACAAAACAATGACACAAAAAGAAGAGGTTAAGGGTCATTTGGCAGCTTCTGCAGGCTGAGGCAAGGGAGCGGCCGAGGGGCTGAAGACTGGAGTAAGAAGAAAGTAAGTGAATGGAAGTTACAGAAGCAGCAGAGGTACATCAGTACTTAAAAAGGAAGCAGGGGGTTGAGGTAGAAAAGGGCGGACCAAAGACGAAATACCATGTGTCGGCAGGCATTTGTTGTCATTTTAGAGAATGCAGTATTAAGGCAGATTAGATAACAATTTGACCTGTCATTGTCAACAAATACTGTCTCTGCTCTTAACGAGATAAATACCCCACATAAAAGTGTCACTTGAGGTGTGAATATCCAAGCATTTATAAGATCTGTAAACTTATATTTTATAAATTGTGAGAGTTTAAGAATTACAAGAGCATTAGCTGAAAGATGAGTGTTTTCCTCTCGAAATTCAGTACAATCCCACATCATGTTACACAGTCCAAATAGCCAATTCAAAAAATAAGAACGTCTCCATCTAAAGAAATACAACATATTTATGAAAGAGGGAACATCAAATTAAGACTGAACTACCGCCCTTCATGTTTTAATTGTGATGAGCATGACAAGCAACTGAGGCGCTTCCAACGTGTTTTTGATGCTAAAGGTGTCTGTCCACCATTTTAAGTCTAGTGTACTGAAATCCACGAAATAGGCAATTTCTTTCAATGCTATGCACTGCGTGCATTCATGTTTGTATTCTGAACAGGACCTCACTTCAAAAATGTGTGTATTATCACGTTTCATTTATTTTAAAAACTGCCTACGTGTCATGTACACTCCTTGCACATTTTTGCAAAGCTTTTATTTGATTAGTCTTTGTTTATACATTTCAGCATTGCCTTTCAAAATATTAAGTGTACTTTGTATCATAAAACATCGAAAGAGAAATAAATTCTGCGGTTTATTTTCTACAGAAGAATTGAAGCGTGGCATCTCCGTAAAATGAAATGAAAATAATGTGTAATGCGCACAAGGGCCCATGGGCGTCTAAGTTCTGTAGTGTTCCAAAACTGCATAGTGAACAGATAGATTACTTCAGGTTATACTGCGACTATCTCATAAAGTAAACAGCCAGGTTTTAATACTTTTTTCTAAAAGGGAGATGCAGTATGTTGTAGTCGACAGCATATGGAGGCCCAAATGTTAAAAATGGCACTCGCACCTACCTGTATCTATGCTCCATAGAAATGAATGGTTCAAGGTCTTTTCAACAAAAAACATTTTAGAGAGAACTTCCCTAAACCAGGTGTTTTACAACTTGCCTTTGGCTGATAATCCTGGAATCCCAACGTTCACCCCAGAGATCATGTAAAATTTATATTCCATGTCTCCCATAAAATAAACCTAATATTGATGATGGCTACCTTCAAATGCTAACTGAAAGAGTTGGAAAAGAGACCTGTAAAATGAAATGCTGGATTATTACTTTATAATAACATTTGGGAGCACTCAATCAACCATTCCGCCTGATAAATCTTGCCTTTCACATATATATTCCCCCATAACCATTCGTCTTCATATCCCTTTGCCTGCTCGCGCCACTTATCCATCAACCCCTTTCATTATGCAATCTTCTGCCTGACTGAGCTGGCTTCTCCCTGGGAGTCCCATGGCAGCTCAGCATCATAAGTTGTTCAGATTGACTTTGATCATCTTTAACTTTCCAGTTTTTATGTGTGATCTTATGCACATTCTTTCCGTTGAGCAGACTGCCCTCTAATATGTTTCAATGTAATGTAAGTGTGGGCCTGATTGGCAATTTGGACACTCAAAGTGATGATAGATCACATTGTGACAAGAACATGCATAATACAGCTTCACACCAAAAGACATTTTTCTAATGAAAACGATTTTCCTACTAACTTCACAATAATTCATCATGCTGTTGTTAGGTATAAGACAGAGCATTGCATCGGATCGGTGTGCAGTGTTGAAATACTTGTAGGAAAAATAGACAGCGAAAAAATACTTAACAATTACAAAGTGGTTTTGGATAGACTGCCTTAGTTTCACCTTTTTGTCTGTTTAAACATTGAGAATTATATTATTTACTGTTGACATAAAAGTCACTTGATGTAAGCTCTAAATAAAAATGTGTTTTAACTCTTCTCAGAGGCACAGGCATTCTATGCATAATATTAAGTTAAACATCAGTTCAATGTTTGAACGCAGGTATCTTTCTTAAAACCTGGATCAATTGTCTAAATAAATGCATAAGGGGAGGATAAAATGCGGGGTCCTTTTTAAATTGAACCGAAAATGCGGTTGAAAGTCAGTACTTCGGAACCACTTGGTGGTGCATTGCAACTCCTGTTGTAATATCGGTTCAGGATGAAATGGGACAATTCACTCGAATCAGGTTTGCCAAGATAAAAGAAGGCGCTAAATGTGCATGAAAACCCACCTCCGTTTTCATCTTAGAAAGGGGGAAACGTGTTTTTCAGATGTAATAAAACTGCACCCACGGTCAGGGGGATGGGGTGATTTTATCACATGGAAACATGGAATTCCCTGGTATTGGTAATTTCCTAGAGCTCATTTACCTCCCGAAGTTCTGGCAGATTTCATATGGAGCCACGAGGTTTCTTACCTTTATGTTTTTGCGGAATCATTTCATCTGTTTTTGCTTATCTATGCCACCTTAGAACAAATACGTCCCTAAAGGATGAGTTTGGCCCAAGCTGCAATGTTTCTGCCAGAGACAACGAGTGACCCAGAAACGTGTCAGAGTGGCCACCCCAATGATCGGTAACGTGACCTCATTGTGGCCTTGCCAGTGTTCGTATATAAACAATATTTTCTTTAATGTCATTCACTTAATGTCTTTATTTATGTGGCGCTTTAGACAAAGGTGCATTACAGAGAACTTGGGAAACCCAACAGTAATAAGTGTTGATAATGTGACTTCCTGTTGTAAGTTCAAGAACAGTCAAGGAGAGGGAGGGTGCTTGAAGACAAGTTTTACCACTGGTCAGGGTGAGTTAAAGATATATTAGAGAAGGGGGGCATTTCATAGATTAGCTGGCAGGAGAACCAAATAATTCAATATTGATGAGACCGATTGAACCATTGTAAGGCACAGTACCGGTACAATCAATGACATCCAGACTGATAAACAGAAATTAGCTTAAAAAAGTAGGAGGTGCAAGCATATGAAGACAATTATAGACACATTTATGGAAAGCAACATTGAAAAAGGAGAACTATAAGAATCAGAACCGAGTAGACAAGTATGCTTTAATGTGAGGAAAATATGAGAGAAATTATGAGAGAAAAACATATAGAATTAAAAAATTGGTATGGGCAGGAAACTGTCATAAACAAAAAAATCTACATTACAAAATTAGAGCACGGCTCACTTGCCACGCAGCTCACATGCTAATGAGGGGGGAAAGAGTAAAGAGTTGGGACTCCTGTCACCTAGTCACGATTCCATCCCCCCTTGAACCTCCTGTAGCCCCCAGCCCACCACCACTGCGATCCTTCTTAACACCAGGTCTGCGGTCGGGCATCAGCTTGAGCTATTCCACCTGCTCGACTCCCGCCAACCCGACCTACTGTTTCTTACGGAAACATGGTTTAGGGATGATTCCCTTCCGAGCCTCTTAGCCATGCTGCCTCCCACCTACTCGGCCATTAGAATGGATCGCCTGGGGGAAAGACAGGGGGAGCCGTCGCCCTGATTACCCGCACTGATTTTCACTTCCAGATACTACCATCCTCCCCTATTTCCGCTGTGGACTGTCTAGTAGTCCGTTCTACTTCATTCGGGGTTCCCCTGACTTGTGTACTTATTTATCGTCCCCCTCAGTCCACCCCCCAATTTCTTACCTCTATTGAGGACCTATTGGCCACCTTAGCAGTGAACAATTCGGCAGTCCTGGTTCTCGGGGACTTAAACTATTGGCCGAACGACCCTGCTGAGGATGCAAGATCTAAGGAGTTCACGGCCCTGCTTATTAGTCTCAACTTCCTTCCCCAGCTTGCTACGCCTACCCATATCCAAGGTCATCAACTTGACCAAATATGGACCCTTAATATCCCAACCAACTCCCCCACCATCTCGCCTTGTCCCTGGTCAGATCACTCCCTTATTTCTTTTGCACTGGACCTTGGACGGCCGCCCAAACCTCCCTTGCCCAAAAACACCTGGGTCAGAAAGTGGGACAAGGCTGACCTTCCCGGTGTCTGCTCTTCCCTTGCTGCATCTAGCACTGAGCTTAGTGATCTTGCTAGAGCGCGCAGTTTTACCCAGGTCACCCGAGTTACCAATTCCTTCACACGCACTGGGCCCTTGGCGTGGAAATACTTTTTATCATCACACTAATTTGATTGGGTGATCCGGGTGAGGATTTCTCCTCCTGCACGCTGCTAAGAGTAATAAAGTTTGGATTTACCTCTGCTTACCATGTACCTGACTTACCACAGGCACAATTCTTCGACGGACCTAGAGCTATCAGGGAAAATAGTAGACAGGCCTAACATCCAATACACTTTAAAATCAGTAAAATACTTTCCACAATTCTGTAAAATGACCACAGACACCTGATGAAGTTAAAAATTTTATATAAGAATTCAAAGAGAAGATGCCAGGATAATAAGCGATACACAGAGTAATATATCAAACATTTAAATGTACACCAATATGTAGCTTTGTATCAAAAATATGACCATTAGGATATATGGGGAGACTAAAGGTAGGAGGGTTTAGAACAAAACAAGTCACTGCAACTTTATGCTAGAACGAAGGATTTGGGGATGAGACCTAGAACATGTACTTAACCTAAGTATTTAAGCTATTCTTGCTAAATTCACTGCAACCCACTAAAGGAAAAAGGGGAAAAACGGGAACATGCTATGGTTTTATAAAATCAATGAGTTTCTAAAGGATGGGGGGAGAGAAGGAACCAACTAAAATTCAGTCACATATATTTGTAATGGCAATAGAGCAATAACACAGGTAAGAATACTTTTACCAGATTCAGATATAAGAGAAAGAGAGAGAGAGAGACGTAAACCCACAATCTATATTTACCTAGATCAGATTGAAGACCAACCCTGGCCACGGGTCAGTTGGGAAGACGGGGACAGGGACCCTCAGAAAAGGAATGCCAGAATGCGAGCAGGTACAGCCCACGGACAGTAAGGACAGGATACCCCTCAGGTTCAGGTCAAGGACTGGGCCTCCCAGGGTACGACCAACACCCACAGCTTCGGACAGCAACGCCTGCGTTACCCCCTCCTGCAAGTAATCCGCCAGAAACCCCGATTGGATTTTCGAATTCCCCAGCAAAGTGCTTCGCCAGCACTTAGGATTTTCCACCCCTTAGGGGATTGTGGAAAGTATGGACAAAGTGCTCCGCAGCACTTTCGGAATGAGCACCTATTGAGATCGTAGGGTCAGTGACAGGTCTGCTACTCGGACAAGTCGGACAATTTTCCTAAGCTAAACTAGGGTAATTATACTATTTTGGGGACCCTTAGACCACCCACTAATGTTGCAAGTGACAGTTTCCCACATTGTGATTGGTCAGGAGAGGTGGTGCGGTCATTACCACCTCCTAGAATTCAGCTTTCACATGTTTAATATTCAATTTTATACACCCGCCCCCCGGGTTCACGTTCCCATGCATAGAATACAGCAGTACAGGACAGTTTTACAATAGGTAGCAACAGTATTGCTTCTTTCAAGGTAAGACTCCGTATTCCCAGCGATGTTCCCAGGCGCATTGTGCTTCAGGAGCCAGCTGGCTAGATTTAGCTTCTGCGCAGTTGGAACTTTCTCCGGTCATGTGACGGTGCCCAGCAGAGCTTCAAGTATGGCTCCGCTCATGATCGCCCCAGCCCACAAAGACGCGGTACATGAAAAGTAAGCGAAAACAAATTAAAATCATACATAAAAATGATCGCACTGTATACCAAGCTAAAACTTAACCAACCCTTACTTTATAATGACTATTGCGTTAAAGATTAGTGCGAAAAGACAGATAGGCTAAAGCTGCTGCAGTAAGCAAAGAGCGTGGTGAGAGACAAGCAGCCATTTTTAGCATCAATGCGCATGAGCACAGAATCCCTCCAGAATGCGAGTGCGTCACATCACATGGGTATGACCGACGCATGCGCAGACTGAACTTCGGCAAAGCAGCCATTTTCAGTGCAAGCTTCGTTTTAGTACGAAAAGACAAACAAGCAAGCATCCTAGGGACACCCGCGTGTTGGGAAAACCGCTTTATAAATGACGAATAACGAGGTTAATATTATTATGCAGTTTAGACAAGGGTTTTGCATACGAGCAAGGCGTTTACGGGCAAATCCTTGCTCCATCAATCCCCTCTTTGATGATATTTACTATCATCACTACATGAAGGAAACAGATGCCAACTTTTCTCATTCATCCACATCACTCATCCGAATTTCAACAAATTTGTCGTTTAGTTTTCTTGCAGCTTCTCTATGAGAGTGGTCATTTTTCGCCTTTTTGTAAATTGCACTCTTCAACTCTTCTAATTCTAAATCATCAATATTTCTTTTCACCCCCCTCGGATTTACTGTATATTTCTTTTTGCACTTTTGACATTTGCAGCAGATAAAAATGATCAATACAACCACACCTATTATAACTATTGGCATCAGTATTTTCCACAAAATATTTCTACCTAAGTTAGTAAACCAACTACCTATAGAGGAGAGACCTCCAGTCAGTCTCGTCCAGGCACTGTCAACCTCCAATGGTTTGAGTTCCCTTTCCAAATTAGTTATGTTCTTCACATATTGTTTTAATTCGATACTTTTATCAGGAATGTAGGTGCAACAATGTTGCGCTTTCAGCATTCTACAGACTCCGCCCTCTTTTGCTAATAGGGTGTCAAGGGCAAGACGGTTTTGTAAAACCATTGATCTGATCGCAACCATTTCAGTATTGACCAGCAGGAAACCAGCAGCAGTGTCCGTTGATAACCGGTCCACTACTGTAGACAGTTTGCAGATTCTATGGGTGTTCAGAACTACCCCCATTCCAGGTATCAGTGCACTAAAGATATCACCTACAATTTCGCCTACACTTTCGCGTCTACTACGCACTAAGCCATTAGTTTCATCATCGCTTCCAGCTGCGTTATTCACATGGTATATTTTCGGGAAAACAATGCCAAAGTAGCAGCTTCCATACCAGTGATCTGGCAATTTGAAATAAGCCTTGTTCCCACATATATAATATATTCCGGGAAACACAGGTTCTGACCCATTTTTGAATCCCCAGCCTCCAATTACCTTATAATTATGTTCACACTCGCTGGAACCGATGAATACATTGTTATAGTACTCTGTCTTTTCCCTATGGATACAAAGTTTCCCCTTTCTTTCAAAATCCAGCAACAAGGCAGGACTGGCTTCGCCTTCTGAGGTGTTATCCATGTGCTCAGCCCACCTAGGGATTCTATCCTTCTCGTCATTTGCCTTCTTCTGAAACTTTTCTCTCCTTCTGTCTGCCATCTTTATAAACATCTTTTCCTGCTCTTGCAGTGAACAGGTCAGATTGTCTTCTCTTGCTTGATCTAAGTCTATGTTACCTATAGTCAGGAAATATTCTCCCATGTAGCGGGTCACGTCACTTGTAGTATGTACACGGTTCAAATGTCCTCTAACAGGAAGTTCAGAAAATACTACGTCATCGTTTGAATAATAGTACTGCAAGGTGCTTCTATAGAACAAGCTAGCTAATATACTACAGGAGATTCCATAGGTCAAAGGTAGATGGTGGTATGTCACGCCTTCAGCCACTGAGGTTGGTAGCTTCATGCAGACATAACAGTCCTCTATTTCCATAGCTTCTACATAATGCACTAACAAGTTAGCAAAAACATTTAGATGCGTCCTGTTCTTCATTTTGTGAAAATGTAGTCCATCCTCATCTGGTGCTTCTAAATTAGGTCGTGTGTGTGTCAGTCCTACTCCTTTGTCGCGTCTTTCTAGTCTTCGTGGTGTTTCTGCAGTCTGTACAACCCCTACATCTACTGCTTCGGGCTCAGTAGGGGACAAGTTTGGATCTCTACTTATCATAAAGGGTAGAAAAACTGTTAGTCCTATCCACATTACTATTAGCATAGCTACACTACACAAGCATATCTTACAACAGGTTTTGAGACACCCACACCGGGATCTCCCAGAGACACTCGGATCAGACATTTTTAGCTTACAGGTGGCTTTTGCTACCCCTCTTCGTTCCTTTGTACCAAAGGCTCACTTCAGGGGTTCTCTTACGGAGGGTCTTCGTCCGAACTCCGATCAGCAATGGACTCGTTGTCACTGTTGCCACTGTGGTGTGGCTCGTCAATTTCTTCCAACACAAAGTACGTCTACTCAGGGCTCCGATACAGTCGGTTCTGTTTCTTTATTCTGTCGCTTTTTCTCAGCGATTTGCCTTGGGCTGCACTTCTTTCACTTTGAGCCCTTTTTCGGTCTTTATCGTTTTCTCCGACTGTCTTTAATCTGAGCCTTAGTCTCTTGACGTATCGGGGTTCACTTCTTCCTCCGTGCCTCCCAGTGGTTGAGGAGACTTCGCCTTCCTCGTGTACTCTTTTCACTTTTTGATGTGGCACTTCTGTTTCCCTGCCTGTCTGACTAGTTCCAGGTCTTTCGTCTATTTCTTCTGCCTGGTCCCTATTCTGTCCCTGCTCAGATTCAAATCGCACTTTCTTTTTATTTCTGGTTACTGTTGTTTCCGTTGTCTGAGCACTTTGATCTAGTTCTATCTGTTCCTGTTCATGCTCTTCGATCTCTTCGTTTTCTTCTGCATGAACGTCAGCTCTAACTTCTAACTGTCCCTTTCTCGGCTCCGGAGTTTCAGGAGGAGTCTCGAGATCTTGATCTGACCCTACTTGGCCTATGTCCTGATCAGGTGTGTTGTGGCTTTCGTTGACCTGACCTGCTTCTTCTATTTCTGACTCACCTGGGCTATCCCACTCACTGTCTAAGTAGGAATATTTCCTGGTTCGTATTGGGTCATGAACTGGTTCGTCGGCGGGATACCATTCAACGTCTCGACTTGTGCTCGGCAGTTCGATGTCAGCTAGTTCCGGACCTTCCTCCTCGGAAGTCTCTTCAGCTGTGCTGCCTTCAGCTCCAGTCGCGTTTTCTCCAGATACCCGCTTTGTGTGGCTGGCGTGGATCCACTTCGGTACACCAGCGCACTTCACAGCAGTGGTAGTGACGAGGATCACTTGTCGTCGCTTTCCCCACCTTGGCTTCAGGCAACTGCTCCGGGTGTGTTTCTTTAACACCACCCAGTCTCCTGGCTGCAGATTGTGTGCTGGAGTCTTTGGCCACTCGTCTTCTGTCTCTCCAATCTGCTGAGAGAGAGAACGCACTTGGTCACCCAGCTGCTTGCAGTATTCTAGCACCATATCATCAGAAATGCTTAGCAGTTTGTTTCCGGGTACCCATGCCTGGCGCATCACTCTTCCCATCAACACTTCATGGGGACTTAGGCCAGTCTTTCGATTCGGGATACTTCTCAAACTCATCAGCACCAGGGGTAAAGCTTCTATCCAGTTCATTTTTGTGGAATCACACATTTTTCCCAGTCTGGACTTCAGAGTGCCATTTATTTGTTCCACTACCCCAGAAGCCTCTGGGTGGTAGGCACAGTGCAATCTTTGCTTCATTTTGAAGGCTCTACAGAGTTCCAATAGGACATCGTTGGCAAAATGCCCACCTTGGTCTGTTTCGATCGTCTCTGGGATCCCATACCTAGGTATCAACTCCCTGAGCAACAATTTGGCTGTGGTGATAGCGTCATTTTTCTTAGCTGGATACGCTTCCACCCACCTGGAGAATAGACATACTACGACTAAGACATATCTATATCCTTTGCATCTGGGCATGGTTATGAAGTCTGCCTGCATTCTAACGAAGGGACCTACTGCCTTTCCAATAGTACTCTGTTTCACTACTGTCTTCTTTCCTGCATTGAATTGCTGACACACTAGGCACCTCTGGCAAAGCCTTTCCGCCTGGTCCCTGAACTTTGAATTACAGAACACCTGTTCAAACACCCGACACATTGCGTCTCTTCCCATATGTGTTGGCTCATGTATCATTCTGACCATGGGGTCGATCAAGCTATCAGGCAGTACAGGCACTCCATCCGGATTTACCACCACACTATCTTCTCGCAATTCGCATTCCTTTGCGGCCCACCTGCCTTTTTCTTGCCTGTCTGTTGCTTGTTGTATCTCTTTTAATTCTTCCCACGTTGACACATTATCAAACAACATAAGTTGGCAGCTGGTTCCATCCCACCGGGCAATTTGTAGGGACATCTGGTGACGGGCACAAAACTGTGCAATTTGGTCAGCGTACCTATTACCGGCAGTCACATCATCATTTCCAGATCTGTGAGCCGCACACTTGACCACAGCCAATTCTTTGGGTAATTGGATAGCTTCTAGTAAGTCATGCACCACCTTCCCATTTCGGATAGGTGTGCCTGAGGAAGTCATGAATTCTCTTTGTAACCACAATTGGCCGAAGTCATGAACAACCCCGAAACAGTACTGACTGTCTGTGTAAACAGTAATTCTTTTGTTCTTTCCCCTCTTGCATGCTCGAGTTAACGCGATGAGCTCCGCCACTTGTGCAGATTTCACCTCGCGCATGTAAGATGCCTCGACGACTCCTGTCAGTGTAACCACAGCATAGGCAGCACTCAGACTCCCACTTTCATGTCTCAAACACGAGCCATCCACAAACATTGTTTTATCCCCGTCTCGTAGTGCTATTTCACGAATGTCAGGACGGGGCTTGGTGCTATATTCAGTCAGATCGATGCAATTATGTTCCCCGTCCTCATCAGATTCTGCATCCAGAGGAACAGGTAACAGTGTCGCAGGATTTAGGACATTGCACCGGGAAATAGTTACATTTTCAGCACCAATCAAAATTCTCTCATACTTAGTCAGCCGACTAGGTGTGAGGTACTGGGTCTTAGTTCTAGTCAGTAGGATGACAACAGAATGAGGAACATAGACAGTGACGGGATGTCCCATGACAATGCTCTCACTCTGTTCCAGACTGACGCAAGTAGCCGCAACGGCTTTCAAGCATCCAGGCAATCCAGCGGCCACTGGGTCTAAGGTGGCCGAAAAGTAGGCTACTGGTCGTCTGACTGATCCGTGCTCCTGGGTCAGGACTGAAAGAGCACAATTTTCTCTGGTGTCACTGAACAGTTCAAAGGGTTTAGTGTACTCAGGCATACCCAATGCAGGTGCGGTACATAGACAGTTTCTCAGAGTTACCCAAGCATTCATGCTCTCACTGTCCCAGTGGACGGGGTCTTCCACTCCTTTCTTTGTCATATTTATCAGGGGTCGGGCTAGAGCCGCAAACCCTACAATCCATTGTCTGCAGTAACCCACAACTCCCAAGAACATTCTCACTTCTTTCTGGGTGGTGGGCAGTTCCATTGCTTTAATTATTTTGATCCTTTCGGTAGTGACCTTCCTGATTCCTTTTTCTATCTGGTGCCCCAGATATTTTACTGAGTTTTTACAGAATTGTAATTTGTCAGGCGACACTTTATGTCCTCCTTTTCCTAGGTGATTCAGCAATGCAATTGTGTCAGTGACACAGTCAGACTGGGTTTTAGATGCCACTAACAGGTCATCTATGTACTGCACCAAAACAGACTCTCTTGGCAGCACTAGGGATTCAAGGCACTTTTTCAGTATCTGGTTGAAAATCGATGGACTTTCGGTGTACCCCTGGGGGACACGATTCCAGACATAGATATGGCTGTCAAATTCAAAACTGAAAAGGAACTTGCTTTCGGGATGCAATGGGATGGAAAAGAATGCGTGGCACAGATCGATGACAGTGAACCATTCTGCGTTCCAGGGAATCTGGTAGAGTATCACTGCAGGGTTGGGTACAATAGGACAGCAAGGCACAACAATTTGGTTTACCTTGCGCAAATCTTGCACCACCCGGTACTTCCCACTAGGCTTTTTGATCCCAATGATAGGCGAATTACAGGGGCTGCTCAGCACTTCTTCTATTATTTCTGCTTCTAGTAGCCTCGTGATTTCAGTCGCTACTCCTGCCTTCACTTCTGCACTCATTTTGTACTGTCTGGTTTTGGGGTATACAGCATTTGTTTTTATTGCTATTTTAACTGGGCCCACATTTGCCATCAGGCCTACATCTTTTCCTGTGAAATCCCACACTTCTGGTACCACTCTTAGCTGGAGTTCCTCAGGTAAATCCTCAATTGTCAAAGGCTTGATATCGGCATCTTGTCTGACTAACATCAGTTTGTACAGGCCATCTTCATCGGGGGTCTGAATTTCAACGCCATTTGGTGTGCAGTAAATGGTACAACGCATCTTGCACAACAAATCACGTCCCAGTAGATTTACAGGACTGGAATCACAGACCACAAATCTGTGCATTTCCTTGAAATTTCCTATGGAAATCTCCATTGGTTCAGTTACAGGGGTACTTATTATCTGATTCGAGACTCCCACTACTTGGATCGCTTCTCCCGAGAGGGGTAGGTTAGGAACATCCACTGTTCTTACAGTAGATCTGGTAGCACCAGTGTCCAACAGAAAGGTGACGTCTCTGCCTTCAACCTTTCCTTCAATGTAAGGTCCAGTCTGGTCTACCGGTAAGGAGGCGCCAAGTACGCACTCCTCATCCTCCCCTCTCAGGCCCCGTCAATCTTGATCTTCACAAAGGAAGGTATCACTTAGCAAGTACTGTGGAATGACTGCATTTCTTTCACTCTCAACCTCCCATACTTCCGCCCTCTCATTCTGCTGACCCTGACTCTTAAAATTCTGTCTAGGAGCGCGAGGTACTGGAGGTAATTTTACCTGTTGCTGGGTTTTTCTTGTCCCCTCTTTCGGTACCTGTGGATTTAAACCATTTACAGGGGCATTACCAGCCTGTAGGTGTGGACACTCGTCTCTCCAATGCCCCATCTGACCGCACCCATGGCACGGAAACCTTTTCATGGCCTCTTCACGACTCATTTTAGGTCTGGGCTTTCCTCCCCCCCCAGAATTGGTATTCGGAACATTATTATCAGAAGTCATTTTACTTAACTGTTTTTCTTGCTGTTCAGCTAATTTTACCTGTGCCCACATCACTTTCTCCTTGAGGGCTTTCTTTTTATTCTCGATTTCATCTTCGCAGTATTTTGCATATTTCAGGACATCATCTATTGGTTTTCCCTGCCAACTGATTTTGTTATCTCGAATCCATTGTGATATTTCAGGCCTTAATCCTAGCACAAACCTATAACTGAAATGCGTCATGTCTTTCATGTCTACATTATCGATACCACTGTAAGTTTTGAATACCTGCAGTAACCTTTCATAAAATGAATGCACTGTTTCATCACGTTCTTGGGTTGTTCTATCTATACGGGTCCAATCTGTTTCCTTTGCTGGCACCTTTTTCTTAAGGTACTGTATGACCTGGTCATATTTCCTCATTACATCCGGTGAAGGGGCCCCCGTTCTCTCATCTCTGGGATATTCATCATTCGGCCAATCAATTTCTATCTTACATTCGGTCCATAGATCTACAGGGACCACAATGTCGAAAAACCCATCCAGGTCTTTCAGCAGACATTTCTGAACTTTTATGAAACGTTCTACCTGTCTGTACCAGTCAACTGGTTTCTCACGTAATTTCGGGAAGTCGTTTGTAAATGACACAATGTCTTGTCTGGACCAAGGGACATGGACATATTTTCCTCCCGGGACCTCTCTCATGGGGCACAATTTTTCTGTTGGGGTTACTTCCTTCAATACGAATTCTGAAGTTACGGACCCAGCCCTGCTGCCTTCCTTTTTCTTTGCCCACCTGGTTCTCCATTTTCCCACTTCGCCCCATTTCTGCAAGATTTTCAACAATTCTCTTACTTGGATCTGTTTTCCCATCACATTCAGGCTTTCTAAATCCTTGTCTGAGAAATCTACTCTGTAAGGTTTCTGAAGAATTTTGGAGCGACTAACATCAACTCCCATTTCTGTGGCGGCATCCATTATCTTTTCATGGAGCACTCTAGCACTCCGGGTAAGATTTTTACTGATGAATAGTAATTCTTCTTCATTATACGAGCTCAGGCGCTCAACTCCCACATTCCCAGCCATCATTTCTTCTATTTCTATTCTTAATTTATATATTTCCAATGCTTTAGGTTGGGGAGCGGTCTCCTTCTCTATCTCCTTTGTCCATCTGTCTAATTCTTCAGGGGAAACTAAAGAGGCGTTCCTAATTCCAGATGCACTTTCAATCACCACTTCCTTTTGTCTGGGCTGACTTCTTGTCCCTACTACACTGGCCCTTGACTCCCTTATGGGCAGATCCATCAAACTTCCAGATTCACACTCACTTTCCTGATCTTCATCTATGAATACTTCCTTCCTCGGGGTCTGGAAGCTAGGAGTAGGCAGTATTGGGGTGATAACAGGAGGAAGGGGACTAGTCAGGTCGTTTTTATACATCGGGATAGCAGGACCAATAGTTACCGGAATGGTCAAGGCCTCAGGATGGGGATGCATCTGGGCAATGGTTCTGACTAATTCCTCTCGCTGTTTAGTCAGGGCTTCTCTCTCTTTTTCCTGCAACCCCCTTTCAGCAGAGTTGCCATGCAATACCTGAGGTACTAAGGACGGATAGATACTCGGGGCAGTCGGGGCAACCAATCGAGGGGGACTTTCCCCGAATGGCTGATAATTCGGGACTGTGGACTTAGGTCTGCAAAACTCATCCCCTCAACTATATTTACTGCTTGTAGCTGTCCCGTCTGAATCACTTTCCCTCCTACTTCGGGGGTATCTAGTAACAGAATTTTGAGAATGCGCCGAATCTGATTCTGCTACATAGGGAGGTGGATCCTTCATTAACAAGTCTTCCAGGTGTTCGTCTTCCATATCCCCCATAGGTGCTAGGTGATGGGTCTTTCCTTTACATTTTCCTCTTTTCTCCTCTAATACCCCCATCATGGGGAACAGCCCTTCAGTTAACATAGACTGCCTCCACTGTTTCATTTTCTGCTCTTTGGTTGGCGTTGGAAGTCTGGGATACCATTTACTCACTCCCTTATCCATTCGTGGTTTATCTCGCTCTGCAGCCTCAATCTCCCATTCTTCCAAAGCTTCGTACTGGGTCAACCTAGGTCTAGGGTGTAATTCGTTCATGCGGGTCCTTAAGTTAAACAGGATCCGACCATTAAATGTACCTTCAACAGGGAATGCTAGGACTCCGTCATCTACAGTATACTTTGCCCAATTTTCTAGCCAGACACAAGTGTGATACCCTTTATCAAACAACATGAAAGAGGCAGGGGTATTTGGCGGGGGAATGAGTACGCCTTCCCTCGTTCTAATGGGCTTGTCAGTTTTGAAAAAATTCTTTACTTTATCGGAAAACGACAATTTTCTCTTTATTCCATACATCATGTGCGGTCTACCTCGTATAAGCTGATCCTTATGAAATCCTAGGTGCTTTGGATTCGGTATGAAGTCTGGATACCACATACAACTCTCCAGACTCGCTTCTAACTCGGCTTGATTAATTTTGTTTACTTTTGTGCTTCCAATGCTAGCGCGACTTTTATTTCGCACCCCCCAATCGGGTCAGAGAATCCAAATACTGTTAACCAATGGGTGCGCGGCCTTTTCGCAAGACAGAGTCTCACGCTTCGGCACTCACCCCTCCTTTACAAATTCAGCTCCGCTACCCGCCCACTGTTTTGACCAATACCAGCGCGGCATGGAGTGACGTCAGAGCAGCTCTCCGACTGACTCCCTCCTTCACAAGGTAACGGAAACTTTTTACTCTCTCTAAAGTGCGAGTGCAAGTTTTAGTCAATAACACACAACGTTTGCCACTATGTCTGAGTGTTCTAAAGAGAGAAAAGACTTTTCTTTCGCTACTAGTAAACCACTTCTGTCTACTTTTCATTCACTCTGGATAGACTTCTTTGCCTGTCCCTTCACACTAGTAACATAGAACCCGTTATTCTTCTGACTCATCCACCTTAGTCGGGGATATGTACTGAGCCAGGATTTCACCAGCGAACTATTTTACTTACCAGACAAGCCTCGGAGACCCTACTACTCCTTCCGTATGCGACCCTTACTAGGTGATATCGCAATGAAAGTTTTATAATGGACTCGTGGCTATCATTCACTCCAGAAAAAAAAATCCTAATTAGTGCTTCCAGTTACTCCTTTAACCCTGCACTAATGATTCAAACTTAGTGACTTCAACAGCTAACCGGATTCTACTCACCGTTAGCTAAAATACTTCCCCGGGGATTCGGACTACACTGAACATTTACAAACAATTCTGGGTTAATTCAACATGCAATATTTATAGCAGCAATGCAAAATCATGTACATTTATATATATAAAAAACACATTTCATAAATTTTTGGAAAAATACAGTAGAAATCAGCAGCACGTTTTTATTTTCACGGTTTGTTTATGCCTATCCTGTCTACCTAATCTAACTAGTCCAAACCATCCTCTGGCTGCCAGAAATTACTGCTAGAGCGCGCAGTTTTACCCAGGTCACCCGAGTTACCAATTCCTTCACACGCACTGGGCCCTTGGCGTGGAAATACTTTTTATCATCACACTAATTTGATTGGGTGATCCGGGTGAGGATTTCTCCTCCTGCACGCTGCTAAGAGTAATAAAGTTTGGATTTACCTCTGCTTACCATGTACCTGACTTACCACAGGCACAATTCTTCGACGGACCTAGAGCTATCAGGGAAAATAGTAGACAGGCCTAACATCCAATACACTTTAAAATCAATAAAATACTTTCCACAATTCTGTAAAATGACCACAGACACCTGATGAAGTTAAAAATTTTATATAAGAATTCAAAGAGAAGATGCCAGGATAATAAGCGATACACAGAGTAATATATCAAACATTTAAATGTACACCAATAGGTAGCTTTGTATCAAAAATATGACCATTAGGATATATGGGGAGACTAAAGGTAGGAGGGTTTAGAACAAAACAAGTCACTGCAACTTTATGCTAGAACGAAGGATTTGGGGATGAGACCTAGAACATGTACTTAACCTAAGTATTTAAGCTATTCTTGCTAAATTCACTGCAACCCACTAAAGGAAAAAGGGGAAAAACGGGAACATGCTATGGTTTTATAAAATCAATGAGTTTCTAAAGGATGGGGGGAGAGAAGGAACCAACTAAAATTCAGTCACATATATTTGTAATGGCAATAGAGCAATAACACAGGTAAGAATACTTTTACCAGATTCAGATATAAGAGAAAGAGAGAGAGAGAGACGTAAACCCACAATCTATATTTACCTAGATCAGATTGAAGACCAACCCTGGCCACGGGTCAGTTGGGAAGACGGGGACAGGGACCCTCAGAAAAGGAATGCCAGAATGCGAGCAGGTACAGCCCACGGACAGTAAGGACAGGATACCCCTCAGGTTCAGGTCAAGGACTGGGCCTCCCAGGGTACGACCAACACCCACAGCTTCGGACAGCAACGCCTGCGTTACCCCCTCCTGCAAGTAATCCGCCAGAAACCCCGATTGGATTTTCGAATTCCCCAGCAAAGTGCTTCGCCAGCACTTAGGATTTTCCACCCCTTAGGGGATTGTGGAAAGTATGGACAAAGTGCTCCGCAGCACTTTCGGAATGAGCACCTATTGAGATCGTAGGGTCAGTGACAGGTCTGCTACTCGGACAAGTCGGACAATTTTCCTAAGCTAAACTAGGGTAATTATACTATTTTGGGGACCCTTAGACCACCCACTAATGTTGCAAGTGACAGTTTCCCACATTGTGATTGGTCAGGAGAGGTGGTGCGGTCATTACCACCTCCTAGAATTCAGCTTTCACATGTTTAATATTCAATTTTATACACCCGCCCCCCGGGTTCACGTTCCCATGCATAGAATACAGCAGTACAGGACAGTTTTACAATAGGTAGCAACAGTATTGCTTCTTTCAAGGTAAGACTCCGTATTCCCAGCGATGTTCCCAGGCGCATTGTGCTTCAGGAGCCAGCTGGCTAGATTTAGCTTCTGCGCAGTTGGAACTTTCTCCGGTCATGTGACGGTGCCCAGCAGAGCTTCAAGTATGGCTCCGCTCATGATCGCCCCAGCCCACAAAGACGCGGTACATGAAAAGTAAGCGAAAACAAATTAAAATCATACATAAAAATGATCGCACTGTATACCAAGCTAAAACTTAACCAACCCTTACTTTATAATGACTATTGCGTTAAAGATTAGTGCGAAAAGACAGATAGGCTAAAGCTGCTGCAGTAAGCAAAGAGCGTGGTGAGAGACAAGCAGCCATTTTTAGCATCAATGCGCATGAGCACAGAATCCCTCCAGAATGCGAGTGCGTCACATCACATGGGTATGACCGACGCATGCGCAGACTGAACTTCGGCAAAGCAGCCATTTTCAGTGCAAGCTTCGTTTTAGTACGAAAAGACAAACAAGCAAGCATCCTAGGGACACCCGCGTGTTGGGAAAACCGCTTTATAAATGACGAATAACGAGGTTAATATTATTATGCAGTTTAGACAAGGGTTTTGCATACGAGCAAGGCGTTTACGGGCAAATCCTTGCTCCATCAATCTATCCCCTCCTACTCAGCTCACAGCCATCAACAACTGATTGCTAAAGGCGTGCAACAGCATTGTTCCCCTCAAGAGAGTGATCATTAAACGCGCCCACGCTGCCAACAGATGGTTCACTCCCTTCCTTAGGGACAAGAAGTTGGCGGCGCGCAGAGCAGAACGAGCGTGGCGGCGCACCTACTGCCCCCTCCTTAAAGCAAATTATTGCCTGGTACTCAATGAATACAAAAGGGACATATTAAAAGCAAAAACTGAGCATTTCTCTGGCAGAATCCTGGCAGCGGAAAATTAATCCAAGGAAATATTCGCTACAGTACACGAGCTCGCTGCTTCTGACAGGGTGATTTCTAAAATCCCCCTGTCCCAATCACTCTGTAACTCCCTTAACTCCTTCTTTATTGAGAAGGTAGCTCTCATTAAGGCCAACATCCCTCCTTCACTCCCGACATCGACCACTGTTCACCCGCTCCCCTCTGCTCCACTCCTCACTCAGCTTCCCCCCTTGACACGAGAAACCCTCCTCCCCTTACTGGCCCGGGTAAAATCGGGTTCACCTCAGGACATCGGCCCGGCATTTGCCCTGAAAGAGATCTTTTCTAGTTGCTACTCCCCTCCACTCACATTAATCAATCATTCCCTCAAAACTGGCATTGTCCCGAATGCCCACAAATCAGCAGTTATTATTCCGATCCTGAAAAAGGCAGGCGCCGATCCATCCCTGCCGGCTAACTACCGTCCCATTTCCCTTCTCCCTTACCTGGCGAAGGTCTCAGAGGCTCATGTTACCGGGACTCTGAGCTCCTTTGTGGAGTCCACTGGCCGCCTTTCCTCTCGTCAGGCGGGCTTTCGCCCGCTGCACTCAACAGAGAAGGTGGTAGTCTCGGTGATGGACAAACTGAGGGAGGGCATTGACATCTGCCTCCCCCAGGCCCTGGTCCTGTTAGACCTGTCCGCCGCGTTCGACACAGTGGATCATGACATTCTGTTGACCCGTGTCGAGGCGGCGGGCATTGGGGTACGGCCCATGCCTGGCTCCGGTCCTTTTTAACGGACAGGGAGCAGGCCGTCCATCTGGCCGACTTTGCTGCCCCTCCTCGGAGAGTGACTTGCGGCGTTCCCCAGGGCTCCTCCTTGTCTCCCCTGTTATTTAATTTATACATCTCACCCCTCATTTTTACTTTACAGCAGATGGAGGTCTCGGTGTTCAATTACACAGACGACCTCCAACTTATCTTCAACCTCTCCCACTCCCCCACCTCTGCCCAGAATTTCCAGAAGGTGATGCTTTTCATCCAAGATTGGATGAACTGCAACCACCTCAAACTGAACCCTGACAAAACCGAACTGGATTTGACTGGGGGTGGTTGCAGTCCTTGGTCCACTTCCTTCTGGCCCCACTCACTTGGTCCCCCTCCCCTCCCGGTTCCTACGGTCAAAACCCTGGGCATCTTTATCAACTCCCAGCTTTCCCTTCACACGCAGGTTAACCTGTTTTTTTCCCCTCCTCACCATTCGTAAGGTTTCCCGTTTTTTTTCTGCTCCCGCCCTTAAGCTCATTCTCATGGCCATGGTGCTATCGCGCCTTGACTATGGGAATGTGGTCTATAATGGCGCCCCAGACTACCTGATCCGCCGGCTTCAACTGATACAAAATCAGGCTGCCCGCCTGATTTATGGTCTCTCCAAATTTCACCATGCCACCCCTCTGTTGCAGTCTCTGCACTGGTTACCGGTGAAGGAGAGGGCTCTTTTCAAGTTGGGCTGCATCACTTATCAGGCTAGGTCGGGGACTGCCCCCGCTTTCCTTTGTGAAGCTATTTCATCTTATCTTCCGGCCAGAGAGCTCCGCTCCTCTCACCAGGCTCTCTTGTCAGTCCCCCGCTTCAGGAAGCAGAAGTCCGGGGGGGGGGAGATTTGCGGTTCTAGCTCCATTTTTTTGGAACTCGCTTCCTCTTGCCCTCAGAGCTTCAACCTCCTATCTGGAATTCCGTAAACACCTCAAGACCTTCCTGTTCTCCAGATCCCCAGCAGTCTAGCTTCCCTCTCTGCCTCTACTGGTTCACCGCCGTCTAGCGCCATGAAACCGTCCCAGTACAAGTGCGCTTAATAAATATTTTAAAATTCAAATTCAAATTCACTCCACAGGTCATCTACCGGTATAACTCATTACAACAGCTACCAATCACATTGCGGCTGACCATGTAAGAAATTGACTCCCACACCCAAAAACATTTTAGGTTCACAATATTGGTGAATTATTTGAGTAAAAGAGAACAAGTTTATAGGCTAAGAGTCAGCATGTTTGGAATGTCCCAGGAGGCATTCATTGCCAGATACTCCTTTAAGCATTGACATGTTTGCAGCCTGGGAGCAGGAGCTTGATTCGCCTATAGCCCACTCCCAGATCCAGGAATCTGGATTTTCTGGCCTAGAAGGTCGTCATCATGGATGGAATGCTGGATGTCAAGACCATTGGAGCTTTCTACCTTCAAACTTAGAAGTTTTTCTGGAGCTCGGATCCACACAGCGACAGTAGCCGAAGAAGGCTCCATGAGGTCCTGCAGAAGAAAAATCATCGGTGCAGAGAAGAACATAGCGAGAGCTACTTTAAAATCAGGCCAACCAGGGATGCACCTTATGTGAATCAACTGGCAGGTAGGCCCTGGTCTTCTGTTGATTCTTGAAGTTCTTTTTGATGAAAAATTGTTTGAAGTCCCAAGTTTTGGATTCTGGTAGGAGGAGGCCATTCTAGCACAACACCATGGGGTCAGAACATGGGGCACCACTTGGGGTTTAAGCTCTCTCCAGCACAGGCCAGAAGCAGGATTCAAGGCCTCTGGAGATTGTTATGTCCCTGTAGCTCACACAGAAGGCCAGACAACCATCGCTTGATCCCTCTGCTGCCCTATATTTCAAGGAGCAGGTGAGCTCTCATTTTTTCAGACAGCCAAGTACCAATGCAGGCCTTTCAGCAGCAGGGCAGTCCTTCTTCTGAATATTCCATAGGACCAGGAGTGTAAAGAAGAAGGGTTCTGATGGTCCAATATGTATACCTGTGACAGCCTTTGTGATTTGGGGGGGCATCCAGTCCTACCCATCACCTCTCTGGTCCTAGAAAGATCCCCTGTTCCCCTGTTAAGGATCCAAACTGTCTGGGGTGACAAGGGGCTGGTGCCAGGTTCCTTTGTTTATGCTGGAGGCAGGTCATTTGAAGTATAAGTGGGCCAGTTTACAGCTCCACCCCAGCTATCCTGCCAGGAAGGCCCATCCTGCCCACATGCAGTCCCCTTAGTGTCACAGTTTGGGAGAAATACACAAACCACAACAGAAGATCCATTCACAGTCATGTGACCCAGGAAACTATCAGAAGGCACAAATAGATATAGCAAGAACATGTCATCTTTCTACACGTGGCATTTTCAGAAATGCAACTAAAAATCCAACCCTGTGTTTAAAGAGGATTTTAAATTACAATTCATTTGAGTCTAAACATAATCTCTCTAACTGCTCCTGATCCATATTTAGCACTTATTAAATTTAATAAGATAACCCGTGTTGGTAATGGGAGAAATAGGCCATACCACAGTGAAAAACGACTTTAGGAGTTTTTTACTGGCAGGGCATTTCTGGACACATGTCCTAGTTTTCAAATAATATGCACCCTTACCTAGGAGCTGTTATGGCCTACCTTAAAGGTGAGTTATAAGTATTAAAACGAGGGATGTTTAAGCCTTTCAAAAGATGTATTGGCCAGGTGGAAATGGCAGTTTAAAACTGCACTACTGGCTTCAGTGGCAGGCCTGATATGAGATTTAAAGTGTTACTTTGGTGTGTGGCACAATGGGTGCTACAGGCCAACAAGCAGCATCTCATTTACAGGCCCTGGGTACATGTAGCACCATATGGTAAGAGTTTACAAGTAAATTAAATATGCCAATCAGGTACAGGTCAATTATACCATGTTTTAAGAGGGAAGCACTTTAGAACTGGTTAGCCATGGAAAAGTGTCCTAAAGCCAACAAAAACGAATTCACCAAACATAGAAAGGGTGAAGGAAAATAGTTTTGGAGGATAACAGCTGGTTACTGGGTGTTTCAAGATCATTACTGGAAACACTGTTGGCATCTCACAGTCAAGTCAGTCTTAGTACTTGGGTCAGGGACTGAGATGCATCACAAACCTGTGCACTGTTTCTTTCACAATGCCACAATGACTGTCAGAAAGCAGTGGGTAGCAAGGTAATTCCAAGACACTGCTCATGGTTGTCAGGCATTTGATGCCATTAATTAAACCTACTTTGCACTCTAGCACCCCAACACAGGGAACACCATTTTTTAAACAGACATCTCCATGTGAAAAAAATAAGAAGATGCAATTCTGATGGGCCAAATAGCTCCAGGTCCTGGTGTCTTGCAATTTAGAAGTGAATTGTAATAAACGCCTTAGTGTTTCAGTTACTACATGAGTGAGCTGGCTCCCAAAGGGTCAGGACTCTATGAAAGCCATGATGATGAGCACCTATGGTAGGAAAAAACTGGAGTATGTTTTAAAGACAGAGAAAAGATTTAGGGAGAAGGCTCCTTATTTGAGCGTTTAGATCTGGGGCTCGAACATGGGAAGGGTGCTAAAAACAACTCATACATATTTGTTTATACTCCAATTTAACACGTGTCTTTTTCAAAAAGTCATAGTATACTAACCATTTCACTTTAACACAGGACCAATGTAATGCTAGTAAGTTAAATTATACAAACTATAATGTAGTTGTTCACACCCTTTTAACTATTAAATTAGTTATTGAAGGTCATGTCAAGGTCAGCCAAAGAGCCTGTCTTCACAACTGGTTTGAATATGTTGGAGCAGCATAATTGTGGCCCCACCCTTTTATTTTTTGACCATGCCATATACATGTATACATGGTCTATGTTTGTGTGATTTAAAATCATTAACGTAATGTAGTGCGCTTGAACAGCTAAAGAAAGTGCATTTACCGTATATTCCTGATGTTTATATGAATGTGCATACTAATGTTTTCCGTGCAGTGTCATCAGATTGCAGTTCTTACATATATCTGCATTGGTGTGGCTTGAATAATGTTAAATCTTATAATTATGTATTCATTCGAACAGCATTCTGCATTTATTTTATATTTGTATATGTATTTCTAGCCATGCATTTTAACATGTACTGAGATGTATGCCACGGTAACTTGACAAAAGGCCTTAACATGTGAATCTTAATGTTTAATATTCAAAGTGAAAGTTTGGTTGGGTTGCAATATTTTTTCTCCTCTGCAAGTGCATTCACATTATCTTATAGTTAGAGAAAGGCACATTGTTTATGGGAGATCAAGAGGCTCGGGGGGAGTACTTTTGGTGAGGCCAGGAGGTGCTGAAGAACAAAGAGAAGACCACTGTCTGTATCTGGAGATGGAAGGAATCCAAGGACGTTCCAATGTGCGGATCAGAAGAAGAGTTTCATGCTTAGTTGCCAAAGATTTACAGTGAGAAGGGGGACATGCCATGAGACACGCCATATGAGATTCTTGAATGTTCTTCGTGTGTTTAATTGATGATCATACCTTAGCTTCAGGCATATTTCCTTTAGACTCAAGGAGGTACAGACCTCTTTTTTCAATTTCCGTTGTGCAGCTTTATGCTATGCAAATCCTCCTTATTTTAGAGAACTTCTACAAAAGTTTTTGCAATGCCTACACCTTCCTGCTTTACTGGATCAAATTAGGATTTACACAATTAGTGCTACTTATTTTAGGCTTAATTTACGTAACTTAGATTTACTCATGCCTAGGCAAGAGGAGTGCAAATCATATTCTGATCATCAAATATTATTTCTCCATTGCCATTACTGAGTTTCTTGTACGCTTCATGTTAATATAAGGTAACTTTGTTAGACAATTTGGTCTGTCACTAGTGATTTTGTATTTTTTTAAAGTTTTTGGGAGACTAGTGTATATCAGCTTGGCTTTGAATTTGTAATAAATCTATACATAATCCATGTTACCGATGTTTGGGTCCTCACTGTGTAGCCAAATTGGTTATACTGTAAATTGAACGTGTGCATGATGTTAACTCCATTTTATTCTTTAGAATCCTAAAAAGGTCAGTCGCAGAGAAATTTGGATAAGTGGCTCAGTGCTTTGGCAGATGGTAACAAAGCGAGGATAGTTAGGTTCTCGAATATGTGGAGTTAGGATAGTTTGTTAAGAGTAGTTCAGACCCAATCTCAGTCCTACAGCCCATGTTTTGCTTAGGAGGATCAGCTGAGTTCCAGTAGTTTGAAATAGAGTTTCAACTGCGAGGTGTGTGTATTGATAGGGCTGTACATTCTAATGTTTTGTGTTTAGCTTGTGGTGTTCATGGAGATTGCGTGATGTTTGGTGGAGTTGCTTTGAATGTTGTGTGAATGTGGCACTTAACGTTGAGGAGTTGAAGTTATCTGGTGCAATATGGCCTAAGATCCCAAAAAGATATTAAAAAGTGAGGCAACACCATGTTGTAATTATATGCTAAAGGTTTGTGGTGCCTGTCATGAGATGTCTTCAACAGCACAAATGAGATAGGAACATTTGTGAGGTGTGATTAGTGTGAGGGACCCATTGAGCATGGGGAAGCTGTACTAATTGGGGTGAGTCTCCGCAGGTCGAGGTCTCAGTCAGTCAGTCAAAACTCTTTATTTCAATTATTTAAAATCATAAAAGAAACAGCAGTGCATACATACAAAATAGGTAAAAATGTATATACAAGTAAAATAAACAGGCATATATTTACAGACATTCATGTATATACACTATTTATAGTACATAATTCATAAAAAAAACAGTTAGTCAGCAAATGTCTCCGCCTGGCCTTAAAACTACTATTAAAATACAATAAAAATGTATGATATCATCATTTCCATGATTATGGGGGCAAAAACTCAATTCATACATATTGTTCTTTTATTCTTCACTCTCGCTGAAGCCACCAGAAAACTTGCTACGCTAAAGATAACCCGCACACTGTTCAACAGTTGCAAATATAACAGTCCAGGCCTCACCTGTAGAAACCCCGCTTCTCATAATATAGGCAACAAGAATTTTTTACGTGCCTCGGAAAAGTTTTCGCAAAACATAATTAGATGGAGGGTGTCTTGTGTCGAGAAGTTATCACATGAACATGGTGAGGAATTAGCTGGTTTGCCCCATTGTTGGAGGTCTCCTAGGACGAAGTGAATTAGATTGAATCTAAATCTTATCAACAAAAAGCGATGGTACGGCTTTGTGACTATCTTGAGGTAGGGTTCAATGGAAGGCATAAATACTTCTTACTCCTGATTTTTTAAGCTCCACCTCCTCCCTATCTGCCTCTACCATGATCCGGAAATTGTGTTTAATCCATCCCAGATCCTCTTTCTTGATTCCCTCTGGGACTGTAAACAATTCAGGACTTCCCAGCCTGACACACGCCGCTCTAACTTATGCCAGCCATGGGATTCTGTCTGTCTTGTCGAGGGCCAAGCAGTCTTTAAGGACAAGGTGATTGAGAGTGATGTCCTCATTGAGCCATGTCTTTACCCAACAAATCAGTGGGGCTGCTTTAAGATAGTCTGTGATATAACCCACACCTAGTTCACAATGTACCGCCAAAGTCGACGACGACTGAGGTACCGCCAGCAGGGATCTAAGGAACTTGTTTTTGACTGATTGTATTTTGCCCACAGGTCCATATCCCCATATCGACGCCCCATAAGAGGCAATCGCACAGCACTTGTATATTTTGAGCATAGGTTCCAAGGGCTTGGCTCCCAGCCTTTTAACAAAACTAAGAAGAGCTGTTGTAGATCTTGCCACTATGTTCCTTTGTGTTTCTGCTGGGGACCCCAATTGCCTTTCTCATCGAACAAGACACCCAAATAAGTAAAAACTGGGACCCTAGAGACTTCCGCACCCAGGCATTTGAATGTTTTAACCTTACTGATCTTCCTACGTTCCCCTACAATCATTACGTGAGATTTATTGCTGTTTACTTTTAGATTGAGGGACTCCATAAATGCTCCAAAATTGTCCAGCAGCCTCTGTAGACCTAGACCAGTGTGAGCAATAAGTACAGCGTCATCCGCGTACAAGAGGACTGGGATACCCGTTCCTCCTGCACGTGGAATGTCCGCCCTGGCCCCAGACAGAGATTTTTCTAGGCCATTTATATAGGTCATGAAAAGGAGGGGGGCCAGAATGCAGCCTTGTCTGACTCCCCGTCTAGAACTAAATTGGCCCATGCACCTGCCATCCTGCTTGACCCTAATGGCTGCCGCTAGGTCCTGGTGGAGGGAGCTAAGAAAGTAAACTAAAGAAGCATCTATGCCCATATCCAACAGAATACGCCATAATTTGGAGCGGTTCACCATATCGAAGGCTGATGATAAATCCATGAACCCAATATATAAAAAGCCCTCTTTTGCCACCGTATATTTGTTAATCAAAAGGTATAAATTAAGGCATTGGTCCATGGTGCTCCTGTGCTGCCTGAAGCCGTACTGGAGGGTCAAGAGCACCCCCCTGCCATTCATCCAATCTCCTAGTTTCTGAAGGATGACTCTGCCCATGATCTTAACGGCAGAGTCTAACAAGGAGATTGGCCTGTAACAGGCGGGTTCCTCTCGACTCCCCTTTTTAAAGATAGGCACAATAATGGAAGAGCCCCAAGAGGGGGGAAAACCCACTAGTGCTGCTGCATTGAATACATTGGTTAAGATTTTTCCCCAAAATTTAGGGTACATAATATAAAGGTCAGCAGGCACCCCATCGGGACCTGGGGCCTTGTTTTTAGATGTATCTCGAATAGCCCTTTCTACTTCCACCAGTTCAAATTTAATTGGGATTCTAGGACAGCTAATGGTGGGTAGTTCTGATGTTGACTCATGGGTCTCATTGTCCCCATAGATATTCTTAAAATGCTGTAGCCAGACATCATCCGGGATTAAGCAATCAGTATCTAGATTGTCGCTTTCTGTGAAGAATGGCTGATTTATTATGGCCCAGAACTTTCTGCTATCCCTTAATACATCGATAGCCTGCAAATTATCCCATGCCTCCTCTTTGATTGTCTGTTTCCGCATGGAGATTGCCAATTTATACTCCTTGCGGAGAGAGGAAACCAAAATTCTGTCCCTTGGGCTCCTCGAGGTCTCATTTGAGCATGATTGAGTTGGTCGGAAAGTGCCATTCTGAGCCATGTCTTGTAATCTTGTAAAGATTGGACTACGGAAATGCCCTGTATCTAGGTGCCAACGTCTCTAGTCGGCGGCGACTGCAGACAATCCAGAACGCTGCAGCTCGCCTGGTACTCCGGCTGCCCAGAAGAGCCTCCTCTAAAAAATCCCTACAAACATTACACTGGCTCCCGATTAACGAAAGGATCGACTTTAAGGCCCTGTGTATTGGCCACAGGATCGTACATGGCAGGGGTCCGGCCTTCCTTCATGACCTGCTATGCCCCTATACGCCCACCCGTCAACTCCGCTCATTAGGAGCAGGACTTCTTGCTGGCCCCAGACACAAGAAAGCCAGAATGGGAGGCAGATCCTTTCGTACTCTGGTGGCACACAAATGGAACTCTCTCCCCCCGAGCTTAAGAGTGGAATCATCGGAGCTCATCTTTCGCAGGAAACTGAAAACATTCCTCTTTCCTAAAGATTAGCCCGTCCTGTTTCTGACTGTCGGAGCAACTGACTCTTCTGACAGCGCGGGGACACACGGACAGTGTAACCAGGCGCTTTACAAAATCAGAAATAAATAAATAAATAAATAAATATTGAATACTGTTGATTCCTTTACTGGAGCAGACAAGGTGATTTGTTGCAATTGCTTTTAAATTTGTTTGCATGGATATTGCTGAGGAGAGTGTGCTCATGAAAATTGTGAAGGAGGGTGAACTGCTGCAAGGAGCGTGGTTACTGACACTGTGTGCCACACCGAGATTAGTCGGTTGGTGTAAATCAACGTTGTTATTGGTTGTCAATATCACAGAGTGCTGCACTGGTATTAGTTGTTTTTAGTTTATTTTTTCCTATTCTTAACCAAAATTCTATTTGTGAATATTGACATTGTTACCTGAAATGAAATGCTTCAAAGTTATCAGATTTGATATGGGGAGATGTGACAATACCCATTAGAGAAGAAGAGGCACCATCAGATGATATTGCAGGTCATTATATGCTGATAAACATAGGGCTCTACACATGTATTACGCTTTAACAATGGCATAAGATCACTGAGAAAGAAGGTGCACTGGCATTTCCACACCTGTGGTACATTTAATGTGATAATTATTGAAAATGTATGGAGGATATTATATGAGATGGAACCACAGCCTAGACCTACACAGTTTGAAGTGCTCAATGCATGGGAGAGTGCTGCTCATGCCAGAGAGAAGAAGTATCAGGGAAGAGCTAGAAGGGCAGTGCGTACTTATGCTGATGCAGAGCAGAGAATGATGAGAACTGACAAGATAGAGGGGGCAACATTGTTTCCTGCATTAACAAGTGATGAATTTGAGAATGGAAGGAAAGAAAAGAAGTAGAAAGAAAGAGGATATGAGTCACAGGGACAAGACGAGAGAGAAGAAATAGTGACAGTGACTCTAGCTGCAGTCTTCTGAATGTGTTGTTGTCAGAACGCCCACCTCCGTGTAAGGAGATCCCAGTCAGTAGAAGGTGGAAGCACTATTGCAAACGGAAATTTAGGAGTAGCTACCGCACCAATTAGCGTGAATCTGGGTAAGACAGGAGTCACCCCTATAAATATGAATCAAAACCTGATAGGAGGGAATCTAGGGATGTGTGCCCCTGGTACCTCCACAGCCCCTAACGTTCCAGATGCTCTCACTGTCCTGGTTACCATTGGTCCTGTTGTTCCTATATATAATCTCAGTTCCACAGGGAATGTATGATTTGGCTGTCCCACCCAAACTGAAAGTCCCAGAGAAGGCTCCAGCAACTCAAATAAATCTTGAATTGGCCCAATTGGACACTTATCAAGAGAGTGAACGTCTGTTTATGAGTAAGGATTTTACCAAAAGAGCAAAGCAAGCCTACGACAAATTGTCTGAAGTAGCTCAGAAATATGAAGTAGATCTCGATCCGACTAAAACTTTACAGAAAAGTTACTGACTCTCTTTTAGTGCTAAAGACATACACCCACATGCATCAAACTCCCGTTTTGCGATTCCAAATTTGCGATTTTTACCGAATCGCAAATAAGGAATCGCAAAACGGGATGCATCATTGAAAGTGCATAATATTTGCGATTCTGTAAAAATCGCAATTTTTACCGAATCGCAAATATTATGCGAATTCCAATTTCCGATTTCGCAATTCCCATTGATTCCTATGGGCCAAAAGGCCCATAGGAATCAATGGCAATTGCGAATTCGCAAATTTGAATTCGCAAAATGTTGATGCATTCCATGGGTGCAGGGGGGGGTCTAAAGGACCCCCCCCTGCACCCCTGAAATGTATTTTAAAATGGATGTTTCACACACACATGTCCTAAGGACATGTGTCTGTAACATGACAGTGTTTAACACCTTGGCTGCTAAGGCAATTTCCAGCCTGTGATGGAAATTGCTATTTTACATTATTTATGATGAGCTCAGCTCGTCATCAGCACAGCTCCACTGTGCCCCTTGACGAGCTGAGCTCGTCATGAGCAGGGAAGGGGTTAAAATGCTAATTTGAGCATTTTAAACATTTTTCGCGAATTACCACGAGGTTCAACCTCGTGGTAATTTGCACTTGCAATCTTTGAATTCGCAATTTTTTTAAGAATGATGCATTGCATTTAAGGAATCGCAAATTTGCGATTCCTTAAATGCAACCGCATTTTGGAAAATCGCAAAATTAGCGATTTTCAACAAAAAATAATGATGCGTCTCAAAAATCATTTTTGGAATCGCAAACGGCCGATTTTAAGGAATCGCACCGTTTGCGACTCCAAAAATGCTTGATGCATGTGGGCAATAGAGTGTATGAGAATACCCAGAATGATTCTCCCGGAGAAGAAGGAGTGGGTGCTATAAGTCTCCCTTCATGGGAAGTACCCAGTGGAGGTTATGTTCTTGTACCTTGGAGCAGGAGGGATCTTGCGTCATTCACCAATGATTTCCTCAGGTTGAAAGTGAAGCCTTAAGAATGGTCTAAACAAGGTGGACGGATATCTTAAAGATTTTGTGTACTGATTTGAATCCTTTATTTGATGTTTTGGTCCCAAGTGACATGTGGAACTCATGTAAAATAGACACTGAATGGCCCATGAAAGAGCCGGTAAAGGACCCATTGACTAATGGTCCATCACCCACAGTAATAAGAAGCATAACCAGGTGATGATATGGTTGAAGTCTAAAGTGTCTCTGCAAGATATTGACTGGATCAAGATTGACAGAACGACCTTGGAACCCAATGAGACAATTCATGCATATCATGAGAGATTGTTTCAGCCATTTAAACAGTATAGTGGAATGAAAATATTGGATCTCAAAGTTATGGGATATTTTTTGTCCAGGCTTGTATCAGGATTGAGGCCTGAAATGAGCATAATGATTTAGCAGCATTTGATTTGTTGGCAGAATAATTTGTTGATGATCTTTTAAGATATGCAAAGTACTGTAATGATGAAATAGACATAAGGCAGAGGAAATTGAAGATGAAGTTAATGGTGGCACAAATAAAGGCTGCTCATAGGGGAGGGAAAAGTCATCCTTTGCAGGGAATCTTTCCCCTGTAGCAGCAGGGAGTTTCTGCAATTCAAAGTGGAGGTGGATTTCAGCTACATGGTAGAGGTCATGGTGTTCCAATCACCCAAAACTGGGATTGATGTAACTCATTTTAAAAATTTCAATCAAGGTACAAATCCAGGGTTTATACAATCTCAGAGTAATAACCTTGTGCAGTCGCAAAATGTGCTGAGACCAAGGTCTCAAAATTTTAATGTGCCACAAGCCTCAGTGATCCAAGTTCCACAACCCGGATGCTACAGCAAGCTGCTAATGGTCTAGATTCACTTTGAATCAGGTTCCAAATATGAACCAGACTTCTTTCCCAAATATCAACCCCTTCCAACAGTCTCCCAGTTAAGGACCGCAGCAAGATGGCAGAATCAAATTAGAATTGCTCCATGCCTCCACCCATGATCCGCTGAAGTCTATCTGTATTCTGGTGTTATGTCACCCTGTCATAGAACCTGTGGGATATATGCGTCTGGGGGCCCCAGGGATCATGCTGACAACCTCGTGTGTCACTGAAATCCACTGCTCTTTCCTTTGATTATTAAGGAGCCCGCATAGAGCGTCAGATTCAAGGCCTTGCCTGGTGGCCGTGGACCCAGTTGGAGCTCTGCTGCATCATAGGAGTCATGACATATCCTTACTGCATGATCTTGTTAGTCCCCCGCTTGAGTGGAGATAGTCAGACTACCTTCCTCACTCAGACGGGATTGCTAAGGCCCGGGTGCCTGGAGACTGGGCTGCTGGTGAGATTGTGGGCAGCATGACCTGAGGTCAGAGTGAGGGGTAAGAAAGAGATGGCGGGTGCCCTGCACCCGCTTGATTCGTTCAGCAAGCCATACTGCTGGTGCCCCTCCTGGGCTTCATACTGAGAAGCAATCTACTGCCAATGGATTCTGCCTGTTGGTCTGGAAGCCTAGGATCTGAGCAGCGGCAGTGATTACCGGCAGACGGATCACTGAAATTATATCGACAACATAAATATCGAGATGCAAAAATATCGCGGATAAAATATCGATGGACAAAATATCGACTGGCTATCTTCAAACAGGTAAGTACTAAAATATCGACTCTAAAATATCGAGTTACAAAAATATAGACTGTCAAAATATTGTTTTTTTTAAATGTCTTTAAATTAAGTTAAAACTAATGTACTAATAAATATATGTAATATAAACTTACTTAAAATTATTAAATAAATGTTATATTACTAAATAATGATTATACATTAAAAAAATAAAACAAAAATAATACATATATATATATATAAACATATTATGAATTAAACATATATAATATTTTTACTGTAGCATAGCAAAATGGGTAAAATGTATTGTAACAACTCTAGTGAATTCAACAGTAGCAAAAGCGTTGGATAGCGTAGGGGTAAAGTTTACTATTCCCACTCCAGTGGGTGCAACAGTAGGGAAAGCGTTGGATAGCGTAGGGGTAAAAATTACTATTCCCACTCCAGTGGGTGCAACAGTAGGGAAAGCGCTGGATAGCGTAGGGGTAAATATTACTATTCCCACTCCAGTGGGTGCTATGGTAGAAAAGCGTTGGATAGCGTAGGGGTTAAAATTACTATTCCCACTCCAGTGGGTGCAACTGTAGGGAAAGGGCTGGATAGCGTAGGGGTAAAAATTACAATTCCCATTCCAGTGGGTGCAACAGTAGGGAAAGAGTTGGATAGCGTACGGGTTAAAATTACTATTCCCACTCCAGTGGGTGCTACAGCAGGGAAAGCGTTGGGTAGCATAGGGGTAAAAATTACTATTCCCACTCCAGTGGGTGCAACAGTAGGGAAAGCGCTGGATAGCGTAGGGGTAAAAATTACTATTCCCACTCCAGTGGGTGCAACAGTAGGGAAAGCGCTGGATAGCGTAGGGGTAAAGATTACTATTCCCACTCCAGTGGGTGCAACAGTAGGGAAAGCGTTGGATAGCGTAGGGGTTAAAATTACTATTCCCACTCCAGTGGGTGCTACAGTAGGGAAAGCGTTGGACAGCGTAGGGGTTAAAATTACTATTCCCACTCCAGTGGGTGCTACAGTAGGGAAAGCGTTGGATAGCGTAGGGGTTAAAATTACTATTGCCACTCCAGTGGGTGCAACAGTAGGGAAAGCGTTGGATAGCGTAGGGGTATAAATTACTATTCCCACTCCAGTGGGTGCAACAGTAGGGAAAGCGCTGGATAGCGTAGGGGTAAAGATTACTATTCCCACTCCAGTGGGTGCAACAGTAGGGAAAGCGTTGGATAGCGTAGGGGTAAAAATTAACATTCCCACTCCAGTGAGTGCAACAGTATAAAAATGAAAAACTTCATAAATAATTATAATTTATAATAACATTAGTACCAAGTAAATTTATTTTCCTATACCAATAACTTTTATTTACCAATTAATTTTTATTTAATGGGCAATTATTAATTAATTAAATAATTTAATTATTTTACATAATTAATTAATTATATTTAAATTACTTCCCACCCTATTCCCCTATAAACCCACTACCCGCTACTGAAACTAATTTACTATAAATTAATTATTTATCAATTAATCAATTATTATTAATTACCAATTATATTTTATTTAATTACCAATTATTAATTAATTTACAATTATTATTAATTTACATAATTAATTAATTAATTATATTTAAATTACTTCCCACCCTATTCCCCTATAAACCTACTACCCGCTACAGATTTATATTACACAATTATTACAAAATATTAAACACTTACCTTATTTTCGATTTTTTTTTGTCTATATTCTATCTAGTTGATATTATGTCTAGTCTATATTTTTGATTCGATATTTTGGCTATTAATATCGATATAACTCAATATTTTTGTAGTCAATATTATGTGTGGTCGATATTTTGTCTAGTCTATATTTTTTCATCGATATTATGTCCAGTCTATATTTTGGAATCGATATTGTGTCTGTTTACCCCGGCAGACACACACTGAGTATATCAGACATCGCACGAGAGAGGCATGTGATCGTGCTCTCTACCTCTCCTGCCCAGGTGGCTGAAAGAAGCCTATCCCCCTGTGGGGTTTAATTAGCTCCTGTAAGGTGCCAACTTTGCCTCCTGTGTCTTGACGATGGTGCTCCCTGCTGAGGGGTAGCGGAGGTCAGTAGGGCTACGATATAAAGTGGCCTACATTGCCCGAGGGGATTTCTTTTTTAACCTGTGACCTTCATCACTGGGCTGCTGTGGGGCTTGGACTGCTCGGGCCCCACTTTCACCTGCACATCTGCAACACGTAAAGGGGAGGTGGGACAGGTCCAGTGACAGTGTTCCCGCCGGACACTTATCCCTGTGGCCCAGCACATCCGGAAATATCATCCCAGTGCCTGCTTAGAGCACACAAAGCACCTTCTCGAATGATGTCTGCTACTGAGGACTGCTCGTGCCCCTCTCTCCAATTGCTGCCCTTTGTATTGGTGAGAAGTAAGGTGTGTCCCTACAGTGGTGAATGTTTATATATGCAGCTAAAAACACCTATAGTACTTTGACTCTGAACGGCATTGATTTGCCCCCTTGGTCTATACAGGAGGTGACCTGGGGTCTGCAGTGACCCTTGAGCGAAGAGCGATTTTACTAGCTTTCTAATTCCCCTCTATCATGTTTGGCCTATAAACACCTACTGGCTTACCTATCTTGTGAAAGGAAAGAATAAGCTACCCACAGTTGACCAGGCATGGTGCTGAAGGCGCCCCATCAATAGGTTGGATACAAAACAGACGGCCAAAGCAGTAACCCAGCAGAACTTGCACCCTCGAGTCAACACTGTGGCTATTAAGGTGAACTTGCTTCAGAAGGACCATAAACAGCTGACAAGATGAATCACCCAAATGGAGTCCACACTTGACATACTGTGACCTACGGTCATGGACCTCGAGAGCCAAGTCTGTTTCTTAGTGACCAAAGTGCACGAGTTGGAAAATAGAGCTGAAGATACTGAGGGGCACTCACGTCACAACAATCTCTGGGTTGTTGGATTCCCTAAGGGGGCGGAAGGTCATGACCTGGTCTCCTTCTTTGAACAATGGCTTGCTCAGGTAATAGCTCTGATGACCATTTCTAAATACTACAAGGTGGAGTGAGCGCACAGAGTTCCAGCATAAACGTTGTATCCAATATTGCCCCCTAGACCTGTGGTGAACCGTCTATTGACCTTCAGGGGCAAAGAAACCATCCTTAGGGTGTTTCGCACTGCATATCCCCCACAGTGTGATAATGCCTGTATATTCTACCTCCTGGATTACACGTTGATGGTGCAGCATAGGAGGGCATTCTTTTTGGGTGTCACGAAACACCTGAGGCAGGGGGGCTTTACCTAATCTTTGCGATACCCAGAAAAGCTTAAAGTTATAGCCAATCAGAACAGCTATTTTTTCATGGAGCCTGCTGATGCCTGGGACTGGGTGGGACAGCGCTGTTGCGACTCATCCACTCCGACCTGGCACAATGGGGAAGCGACAACTGAGAGGGTGGAAAGGCTCAGATGGCCCACTGCCGTGCACGGTCAGGGTTCCCTCTCCAGCACAGGTTCAGGATCAGCAACAGTGCATACGGATGCCTGTGTCCCATTTGGCATCCGAGCACTGCTTTTCCCTTCTCTGCAGCTCACTGATGACTCACAGTCGGACTTCTGGTCCATCATGCCTTTAAGCATTAACTCTTCAATGATCCTACCAAATATCACCCCTCAAACTGCTGATATACTGGGTTGACCTTTTACATTAATGATACATACATATTTGAGTACATGAGTGGATTATTTCCTTCCTCTATTAACAACACCCCGCAGCAGGTCACTCCCCTTCTACTGACACTGGCACACCTTCCAACCTTCTCCTCCATGCTGTAAAAATAGGTTAGGCAGGCATGAATGAGTGAGTTTGCCAATACCCTATATCCTATAGTCCTCCACATCAGGAGACTAGGTATTTGCTCACGTTAAGTGTCACTCCCTAAAATGATAACTCTTTATTTGGCTTGAGACCTTTATGAGACTCAGCTAATAGAATTCTCGCTTTATGGGTTTGCTTTTTCAATGTTTAGGTAATCAGAGTTTTCTGTGCTTACCCTTGGAGTAGATTTATGGATTATGTTAATTTTGTTTTTGCAGATCATGTGGAACATACTTTATTGGCACTAGGTTATGTGCATACCCCACACTTCTAATACACCATGTCTTAATTACAAGTACTCACATGAAATGTTCGAGGAATAGGGTCTGCGCGTAACCGACACTTGGTCCAACAATACATAAGCAGCGCAACACCCATATTGCATTTCTCCAGGAAACACATGTGGTGGGGATGTGAGATTACATAAAAGACGACAAGAGCAATGTTACAGTCCTACATATTCTGGATTTTCCCAGGGGGCGTTAGTCTAAATTATATACATCCAGCTATTCCCTTCAAAGGTCTTGCCAAAGAAATGGACTCTGAGGAATGATATTTGTTTGTGGAAGACCAGCTTGATGGCTGTCTGTTCCTGCTGAGCAGCATTTATGCCCTGCATGCAGCCCAACAAGCCTTCCTGGTCCACTTCATGGTTATCCTCATGAAGTGCTAACATATTCTATGGCTATTCGGTGGAGACTTTAACAGCATGGTTGACCCCCTTCTTGACCGCCCACATCCCCCCTACGGACTTCTTTTGGAGTGACGACTGCAGCAGACTCACACAGTGGCTTGCACACTGGTCTCTTTTAGACAACTGTCATGCACTGAACCTGGATACGAAGGAATAATCCTACAACTCCCCCATCACTTACATTTGAGACTAGACTAGATTCTCTGACACCCAGCCATTCATGCACGCCTAGTGACGAGAATACTTTGGTTAGACTTTTTCATGCCATATTCTATTGCAGTTACACTTGAACTGGGGAACCCCTCACCCAGCCATCCCCATGTGATGGTTTCAATCAGTCATGTTCGAAGATAGTGTGTTTCGGGACACAACCCGAGATGTGCTGACTCGATATGTGGTGGAGAATTGGGACACAGCAACATCCAGGCCCATATAAGGGGAGACACTTTAAATGGTACTACGGGGAGACTGCATTAATGCTGTGGCAGGAGTGCGGATGAATTTGCACAGGGAACTAAAAACCCTAGAGCAGTCCCTCAGCACCCTGTAAGCAGAATCTCGTATCACCCCTGTGAGCCCCTGTGCTCTTGCAGATATCAGGGAATGGCATGCTCAGCTAGTGGCTGAACTGTGATGTTTTGATTTTATAGCCTATCAGGCTAAGATGCGCACAAAGGAAGACAAGTCTGGCTGACTGCTGGCCTCGCTGCTCCGTAGTGCGAGCCCAACTGCGACAGATACCAAGATTAGCCAATTACCGACCTACATCGTCACTAGTCAGTAAGACATACATGCCACTTTCACTTCTCCTATTATAAGGCATTATATGATCCAACTGCCATTGACCGGACTGCTAACATATGGGCCTTCTTTGAAAACCTTGTGTTGCCTACTGTAGATCAATTGGCCTGAGAGGACTTACAGCTGACCCTTACAGAACAAAAGCTTAGCGCATCAATAAGAGGATCAACCACATGCGAAACCACTGGCATTGATGGCCTTCCAGTCAAATTTTATAAGACGTATAAAGAGGACCTGGTACCCAAATTATTGGAGCTATATCAGGTGGCCTTAAGCAAAGTAAGGCTACCTCGGACCCTCATAGTCTTATTGCTGAAACCTGGTAAGTATCCATTGGAGGTGACATCTTATTTCCCTTTGTCCATGTCAGGCATGGATTTTAAGATTCTAAGTAATGCCATTGCAGGCTGTCTCCTGGAATATATGCCCCAACTAGTGCATGCCGATCAAAAAGGCTTTATCCTAGGTCGTTCCACCACCCTCAACATTTGCAGACCACACAAAGTGTTAGAGTTGGCCCGTCCTATTGGACATATGCTGCTTGCTTAGTGAATGATCTGGAGTAAGCGATTGACCCCGTAGACTGGGCCTACATATTCTCAGCGCTCTAACAGTTTGGCATCCCAGAGCATTTTCTGCACCTCATTTGCATTATTTTATACAGCCCCAGAGCCCGAGTTAAGATAGGCCAACTCATTTCCGCCCGATAGAGATCATCCAGGGCACACGCCACAGATGCCCACTGTCACCGCTTCTATTTACGCTGGCTGTGGAACCACTGGCCTAGAGATTGCGGCTCGATGGGGAAGAATAGGGTATGTATTTGGGGGATGAACTGCACGTAATCACCCTCTATATGCACAATGAAAATATCGTAAAGGGTGGCTGAAGTGTCGGAAGCGTGTTAACAGCTTTCAATGGCACGGAGGGTCATCCGTGGTTCTACAAGCAGGTATGCTGTAGAGTGGAAATGTGAGTCTCAGTGAAGCAGTGTCCGGAGACGCGGACCCTGCTTCACTGAGATGCTACAGACTAGCTTGTAGCTGTTAACATGCTTCCGACACTTCAGCCACACTTTACAATATTTTTAATACACAGCCTCAGCGTATCCACTGAAGCGCTCAGCGTGTGATTTATCTCTACTGCTACCATGATTGATTGCAAATTGCTCGGCTTACTTCCCCACATATGGGTCTCCAATGCCATAGACCTTTACTTTTTGACAAATCAGCCTTTTGCCTTCAGAACTTTGACTTCAGAGAGCCTTTGCTTATCATACAAGTTTTCGCTGGAACACTATATAGTTTGGTTATACTGTACCTGTTGATATTCTTGGACTTTCATACTATTAATTAAAAGTGACATAGCCGGTGAGGAATTTTACACCTACAGTTAGTTTTTATGATGACGGTACTACTTGCTTGCAAGTTCTTTTCATGAACACAGTTACAGATCTTTTACATTTACGGAACACCATACTCCAGCCGGGTTGGAATTATCACCGGCAGAGCATTTCTACTAGACTATCACCACTTTCACTAAGCCCTGAGGAAGTCGAGGGATAACTCGAATTGGTGATGAAACACGTGTCAGCTGGTTTTCTTGTGTTGCTTTCAATAAGCAACAAGAATATTCCGAAGATTGAACTTTGAGACTTTTGTTTTTGGAACCTCTTATAAACTATCATTTGATTTACACCTTGTTCACATGTGCCCGGGATTTACTTGCTAGTGACTCTGTGTAGGGTTTCCTTACACACACTTAGGGGTTTTAGGAATTATCCCCTTGCCTGGTGGCACAGTACACTTACTACTATTTCACACAACCATAGACATAGCACAGCACCTTTTTTCCTCCTGAGTCACTAAAAAACCCTTCATATACATTGTTATCACCTGAGCAATTGCCTCTGTGAGACTGTAATTGACATTTTGGAGCACACTCCCACTTACCGTGCGGGGCCGGGTCTCATTATCTAAGAGGGTGATGCTCCCCGTCTCCTTAATTATTTTCATAACCTACCAGTTCACATATCGGATTCCACCCTTCGTATTCTGCATGGTATGTTAGGTACCTTTATGTGGGACAAAGGGTGTCAGCGAGTTGCCCTTCGGAAGCACCAACTGCCGGTTGATGAGGGGAGTCTGGGAACTCCTAACTTTGAACATTATTTTTGGCATCATAATTGCAAAGGCAGTCCTGGTTGCTAACGGGTCACTACCTGACAACTGGGCCTTCCCAAGCTGGACTGTTCAAGCTGCACAATCCACAAGCTGTTGCTACAAATGAGTAAACTTCCTCCACAGTCCAATATGCTCCTGACCATAGGGGATACCTGTAGGAAAGTAGGATCTGCTTCTTATTGTTACCCCCACTTTTTGCTTGATGTTGCACTGTTATTGACTAGTCTGACTGGGATCCTGCTAATCAGGACCCAAGTCTATCTGCTTTCTCCCTTCATTTTCATACAGGTACTTTGGTACACTTCAGATTCGATACACTTGAAACCTTCAGTTATCCGTTTTACACATCAGAGATCCTCATTAGCTCCTTCAGGGAGCTCCCTTGGGAGAGAGGGATAGAGCTCTGGGAGTCAAAAATGCTGCTCTTGTACCATTTGAGAATCTTTGCATGGATTATACCCAGCCCTCAGGCAACTTCTTGACTTATCAGACTGTGCTGGCCAAGCTGCAGAGAAATTGTAAGATCACGGACACCGAGCTCGCCATACACACACCGTAGTGCATGCAGTCCACATAATGGGTAGTGGGTGGTGCCTAAACAAGCGGTTCATGAGCTCACTGCCTCAAACATTGTATGACGTGCTGCATCCCATCCATCAACATCAGGAAGGAGACATTGGTCACGCCCTATCACAGAGAGAGTGGGACAAGGCCCTTCTAATCCTGAGTAAGTTATCTCACAATGCAACATTTCAGTATATGCAACAAATTATGCGGAGCGTACCTTACGCCTGCCCGCTTGAATTGAATATAGGGCATTGCATCAAATTGCCCTAGATGTGGCTCCCAGGGTGCTGAAATGGCACACATGTTTTGGACTTGCCCAGAGGCGCAGCTGTTTTGGAAGGTGATCACAGATGCCCTGACAACGGTCACAGGGAGAGAGAACTTATGCATTGTGGAAATGGGCTTACTGAGATTATTTCAGCGTAAAAAGGCGGGAAGAGGTGTCAACCAATTTATAGATCTGGCCCTATTTATAGCACAAAGAGTGGTTGTCATGAAGTGAAAAGATGCCCACCTTCCTAACCTTTTTTATTGGTTTGTGGCCACTCTGAAATGTAAAGCTGAACCAATGTCTCCTGTTGCAACAATTGCCATTGCATTGGGTATATAGACCTTCTGGGAACATGTACACTGATTCTGTCTTAATTTCTACACTGTTATGGCTGTAATATGGTGTATAACTTTTAAGAAGAAAGAAAACAATTAGGTAAAATAACATTCCAGCAGTATACTATGCTTGACACAGTTGACAATTACGACTCCGATCTCTTCCCCTGATGGTGCCTGAGAGGGGAGGAAGATTGCCCGCATGTCACAGTTTTGGAGGTGGCCAGAGTGGTCCATTTATAGATGGTAAAGTAAATGGCCACCGGTATCATTTTTGGTTGATACTTGTGCTACCCGTTCTACTGTGAGAACAGTGGAAGTTCCAACTCCACTGTACCCCTCTCCAGAAAAAGAAATCCAAGTTGTAGGTGTTGTAAATAAACAAATGACCAATCTTGTGACTGAGGATGGGCCTGTAAAAATTAGGAGGATAATCATGAATCCATGGTCTGCGGTTCTAGCCCTGTAGGTTTGTTGGTACGCGTTTTGCTATGTAAGCTGAATGCACTATTTAGTGCACACCAAGAGGTGTGAAGTTTCAAACCCATGATTAATACGTTGCCTTTAAAATGAGTAATCAAATTCCAGCAATTGCACTATTCCCTATGATGACAAGTGAAGAGTTACCCTTAGATCTCAGAAACACAGTGAAGTCATCAGTGTGGGCTTTTTCAGGAAAGGACATTGGACTCATCAAAGGAGTTAAACCGGTCCACATACTGATAAAGTAAAATGCTGAATACCAAAGAACCCTGCAATATAACCTCACCTCTTAAAACCGTTGCTGGAATAACTCCAATAATCGAGGCAATGATCCAACCAGGAATTCTGAAGGAGATTTTGAGGAGTCCATGTAACTCACCTATTGTAGGGCTACAGAAGCCTACCGATAAGTACCACATAGTGCAGCAGGAGCTCCGGAAGATAAACAATATTGTGGTTCCTTGTTGTCCCATGGAGGTACCGAATTCTGCTGTGATTTTGATTCAGATTTCATGTGAGCCTGAGTGGGTTGCTGTCATCAATTTGTTTCAGGGCTTCTTCTCCATACCCTTGCATGCCGACAGTCAGTCCCTATTTGTGTTGTGGTTCAGCAGTTGTGTTTTCGCATGGTGCTGGGTCCCACAAGGGTATTTGGGGAACTCATCGATTTTTAATCAGATCCTTAAAAAGAATCTGGAGTCCTTGGTTATGCCCTTTATCTCTGTTCTAGTGATGACCTGCTGGTTTCAGCAAACACCCTGAAAGATAGATACGATTACCCTGTTGAACCACTTGACTGAGACTGGACATAAGGTGTCTACCAATAAGTTGCAAAACTGTGTGAAAGAAGTTCTATATCTTGGACATCACATTGGGAGGAGTCAGAAAGAGGTCACAGGAAAAAATATTACAATTTGCAAATTAAACCGCCAACACAGAAAGAGGTTAGAATGTTTTGGGAATAGTGAGCTACCTTCGCACGTGGATATCCATCTTTTCCCCCCATAGCCAAGCCTTTGAAGAGGCTGACACACAAGGATGTATTGGATCCAGTACCTTGCAATAATATTTGCTTGGTTGCATTCCTAGAGCTGAAAGAAAGTGCTTGTCATGCCCCTGCACTAGGAATACCTGATTACATCAAAGGATGTTCGCTTTTTTGCAGTGAGAGGGAGGGCTATTCTCTCTGTGCTTACACAGATACATGAAAGTGCCCATAAACTACCTGTAGTTTACTGATTGATTGATTGATTAGCTTTATTCGATTTCAGTATGAAAAATCATAAAAGCAACAGCAATACATAAAAATACACCAATACATTAAAACATTTCATTTCATTTCATAAAAATAATTAGATGAATTTAAAAATAAATTAAATCAATAGAATGAATCGGCTAATCAATAAACAAAATGGAGAATTAACAAGTTGATAAAAACAGGAGAGAGGTGGCCACTCAATACAAGACCACTTCTCGCCGTCTGGGAATTACTCTATGTTGTCTGACATTATGACGGGACATATAATGTTCTGGGGTAAAATTCACTTAAACTCCAAACGGATATAGGACCATCCCCTATTTGTGGCTGCCAAGATTGCAGGTATGGTACGACATATTTATTTCTAAACTTTACGAGTACCAAGTCGCCCACAGTGTTTTTTGCGAGAGGTCCTAACCAGCCCACCCTTCGAACACTTAATATAGTCCCGTCTAAATTGGGGGGCAGAGGTCTATTTTATCGTGAGCCAGTACACTACCTTATTCCTTAGGTACTGCTGTCTCTCAAGTTTTCTCTTTGGGAGTTCAGGTATTCCTGAGAGGACACACACAATAGGGGCTGCCTCTGGTGGCAGATGTAGGTGGTTAGTTTTGTGCGGTAAAGTGTCATGACTAGACGCTATTCTTTTATGAGATGACTTCTCTTTATTCTGCCCAGCTCTAGGGTAAAAAGACTGTGATGGCATGGCGGCTTTTGGGATATTTACAGGTTTCATATGTGGAGCAACTGATTGTTTACAGGAGATCTTGCTTTGTGTGATAGAGATTGGCGTTTCTATAGGGGCTGGATGCTGTGATTGTACGGGTCCTCCCATGGTTTTAGTAACTATTGCCTTAACTTTTATAGCTTCCTCAACACCCCTAAGCCTGTCCTCTAGGCTAGTCATTTTATCAATCAACGGAGTTATGATTGACTTCAACATGGTTTCGAGCTCCAACAGTAGGGAGGCCTGTGTAGGTGCTTTCAAAGTCGCAGTACTAGGAGTATTGGGTAAAGGTGAATTACGATGTAATTTTTGTAATTTAGCCTGACTGCCCGCGTGTTTAGCCTCATCTCTCTTCCTTTTGGCAGAGAGCACCTGGTTGGGGATTGCCGGTAGAGAGTTTGCTGTTGGTTGTATTATGCGGGGCGTTACCTGTGGAGTGTGAGTTAATTGGGAAGAGCAGCTAGACCCACGATTAGGCGTAGATATTGGGGAAATAGGAGCTTTTTCTGAAACCAGAGGGGCGTATGAGGATTTGCACATTTGATTAAGTTCATCCAGTAATGATATAGCCGGGGCTATATCAGCAGTCTGAGGCGGAGAACCCAGAGTGAAAGAGCTGTCCAGGACTGGGGATCGTTCTATTCTATCTAATTCACTTGCAATGGGCAGTATAACTAAGTATGGGCGGAAAAACCGCTCCGCTCGCGGATTTTCGGTAAATTCGCAATCTGCGAGATTCGCGAATTTCCCACAAAATCCGCAAATCCGCGAGCAGCGGATTTTATGGCTTGCTCGCACTGTTCGCATGAGTTCGCGGCTTCCCAGTTCAACTTCGCGCCCCGCGAATAAGCGCTAAATTGCAGAAATACGATCTTAGCAAAACTGAAACTACTTACCAGGTTCAAAAGTTCAAGCTCATCATTAGTAGCCATTTCCTGTAGTGCTTCCTGAGGGGCCCCTCCAGAGTTCAGTTGCCTACTTGCAACTATTATGTGACCCTGCTCTGACCCTCAGAATAGTTACACATATGCCACAAAGGTCCTGAATTACAGCTAAGGGAGACAAGCAGGAGCCAGGCTGGAAGTTCAAATCCAGTGACACATTAATCAGCCCCTAATTCATTATTGTCAGTTGGGGCAGGGCAGGTGTTGTAACTAATTTTGCAACAATGAAAGCACTTAGCAAGTGCAAAAGATCACTAATCAGGAAGCACTAAGGAAGCAGGTGCCATCTAAAAAAATATTCTTTGACACATTAATCAGCCCCAAATTAATTCAGGTCACTTGAGGCAGGGAAGGTGTGCTTTGCTTTGCCACAATAATGTACACTGGACAACCAGAGGGTGCTGTGATGAAACAGAGGGTGGCATGGGTGAGCCAGAGGGTGGCATGTGGTGACAGAGGGTGGCAGTGATGAAGAAGTGTCCCAAACAGGCTGGACACGTAGAAACAACAAGTTCGCAAAACTTGCGACCCGACAGGTAAGTTTGCGAAATTGTACAAAAACCCTCGCGACCTGGCAGAAACCCGCGCGAACACAAAAAAAAATCCGCAAATTCGCGAGAATTCGCGGATTTTGCGGATTGCGAGTTCGCAAATCCGCAAAATTCGCGAACGCGAGATTCGCAAAATTCGCCCATGCTTAAGTAGAACACGCTTAAAATACAAATCCATTGTTCCGCTATGCAGGTCACCCTGGGAGGAAAGGTTTCTAAGGTCCCCTTTGCAAGACATAGCGTGGCGGCTGTTACCAATAAGAATGTTTTGTACTAAGTCAATATCGACAACCTTGAAAGGGGCCTATTAGAAGGACCGGAAATAGTCAATGGGTAACAGTACCTTTGGTCAATGTTCCTGGTGTATTGGCACAAGAACTAAGGTGACTCCTCCCTCGTGCGCCGGTCCCGGGGCTGCTGGGTATTGTAGTTCCCCGATGGGAACTACCACAGTTCCCCTCACGGCTTTCCTGTTCAGCGCGGCCGTTCCCCTCACGGCGCTGGTGTCGGATGGAATGCCCCTCTGTGCACCTGCCACGGGCTGTGCAGGTAAGGCTTGGCTTTGGTCTCCCCCTAATCAGCACTCACCATTAGCACCGCCCACCTGCTGCTCTCCTCCTGCTCAATCTTTCTTTCCATTAACTGACTTTCAGAGCTTTTTGGATTCTCCAGCTTCTCTTCCAATGTTTTTCCTGCGCTTTTATATCACAGTTTCTCATAAAAACCACCCCATACTCCACTTCTCCGAAAACAGAGCTACTAGACAGCAGCTGCAAAATGGGAGAAATGGGAAAAGTCCGTCCGGGAGCCTCCGCACCAACTGGCTAATATACCAAAATTTTGCAGGGCCCTACAAAGCCGCATCCCGCAACCAGAGCCTCCAAAGAAGGAATGAGAAGGTCTCAGTGAGTCAGTTTCTTGCCGCGAGCATCCACGCTCTAGATACAGATGAGGACGGCACTCCGAAGAATTTCAGAAAAGCTGCTGAACAGCCAATACTGCAGCCACTCCACGACCGGCTCATACAAATTCAAAGGAGCACAAACAAAATTCATCTGCAGCTCCTGCCTTCAGCGCCGCTCTCACCACGCCAAAACCATCGAAGACACCATCACTGGGTAGGGACGAGCATCACCAGAGGCTACGCGCTAGCGGGAAACACCTCCTCCCTGTAGTTTATTTCTCTGGTACCCTTGATTCAGTAGCTGCAGCATTGCTTGGATGTCTTAAATGTGTGGCCACTGCCAGCCCAGAGAGATATGAAGGCATTGTTATGAATCATCTTTTAACTTTGGATTTGCCTGAATCTGTAGAGATATTGTTGATGCATACTCTCACTCGGCACTGTAAAAAACAGCTGCTTGACCCAGTATGAGCAGATCCTACTAGTGGCTGAGAATGGTATCTTGAAAAGATGTGCTGTTTTAAACCCTGCCACCTTGTCGCCTCTTCCTGAGAATGACAATAATGGGAGTGAAGTGTTACATGCCTGTCTCCATATTACTAAACTGCGTGCCAAGATCACATATGCAAGATGAGCCACTGCCTGAATCTAATTTTTCATTGTTTGTGGATGGCTTTGTTTACAAGACCATGAAGGAAATTTACCAGCTGCCATGTGTTTTGTACAGTTGCAGGAGTAGTTGAAGCTTTGTGGCTCCAAGGAGTGCTTTCTGCATAAGTAGCTGAATTGATTGCTCTTAGTAGTGCATGCGATGTGTCTCTGATCAGCACAGAGTGACCATTCAGTATGGCTTTGGTGTTGTTCATGACTTCGGACATTTATGGTCCCAGAGGGGGTTTACAACCTCTGATGGGTCATCTATCCTAAATGGGGAGCAAGTTTGAAAGCTCTTTGAAGCACTGAAGATGTCTACTCAGTTTGCAGTCATAAAATGCACTGTTCATTGTAAGGGTGAAGATTATGTGACAGTTGGCAACAGATATGCTAACGAGATCACAAAGTACTGTGATGACAATGCTTTCACCTTCAATGGTGAATACACCAATGAGGGAACAGATGAGACCAACTACAACCATTTGTTAATGACAGCTGATACGTGGGTAGAAGTCAAAAGAATTAAGGAAGAAGTATCAGAGGCAATTCAGTAGATTTGGGTTAATGCAGGTTGTGTAAAGAGGAATGAGGATGAGATTTGCATTTCAAGGGATGAAAGACCTGTGTTGCCAAATAGTATTTTGCCCTTAATGACTAGGCATTATCATGGCCAGACTCTTTTTAAAAAAAAATTTTTTTATTGACAACACAAGTCAACTAAACTTATAGAGAGACATTTTTTTGCATAAAAAATACAAAATACATAATAATTTTAGAAACATAATATTTTCTGCAGACTAAATCATTAGTAAACAGTCAGACACACTATGTAGACAGAATAAAGAAGAGAAAAACAGCAAAAGAGAGAAAAAGAAAAAAGCAATAATGTTAATTTAAGAAAAAAGTTCCCCAGATTTTATCCAGTTTCTTAAGCGACTGAACCCCTCTAGTTCTAGCTAGGGAGGATTCCATGACATAAATTTCATTCACCAATGACCACCATTCGCATACATGAGGTGGGTTCGTAGATATCCATGCCCTAGCTATGATCAATCTTGCGCATGAGACCAAAACAGTTAATAATTCTTTATATAAACCAGTAGTAGGTTGTATGCCGAGTAATACCATTGTTACTGAAATTGAAGTAAAGAGCACTTGTTTCTGCTTCAAAATACTTTCTATCCCTGCCCAGAGCTCATGTAGCGATGGACAAGAGTAAAGCATATATTCTAGATCTGCTGCTGCCAAACCGCATTTAGGGCACTTAGTGCGATCACTTGTCATATTGCTTTGGGACCATTTAGTAATTCTTTGTGGGGTGTAATACAAATAACATATTGTTTTGTATAATTGAAGTCTTAGACTAGAAGAATGAATGAGATTGTTAACACTGTTACATGAAGAAGAGATATTGTGTGTAGTTATATGTGTCCCCAATCTTGTTGACCATTTCTCAGCTAGTTTGGGGCAATCATCAGCCTTAAATTGACTAAGGCATTAGGGGCCCGATGTAGGTGGCCCAATACCGATCGGTAACGGCCGAAAATACCAATTTTCGGCCCTTACCGATCGGTATCCAGCCATCGGGATGTAGGACGCTGAAATACGTCGATTCGGTATAAATACCGAATCGGTATAGGATTCCGAATCAGTAATAAACCGAATCGGAAATACACCGAATAGGTAAAAGAACGAATCGCTAACATACCGATTCGGTAAATATACCGATTCAGACCATGTACCGAATCGGTGGATATACAGAATCGGTAAATAGTCCGATTCGGACCATCTACCGGATCGGTAGAGTTACCGAATCGGTAAATTACTGAATCGGACAGGCCAAAACTTTGATAGAGATGTAGGGGAGCACAGAAATACCGATTTTGCCTCAAAATCGGTATTTCAAATTCGGTATTTACCATGGATTCCAATCAGGTGGTAACCAACTGCAACCTATAAAAAGAGACCCAAAATGCAATGCAACTTGCAGGATGGCGGCATTTTATGTCATTGCAAGGCGGCTACGGCTACAGCAGGAAGGAGAGAGGGAATGGCAAAGAGAGGAACAGGTCTACAGACAGAGGATCACCCTGTTCATGCTCACAGAGGCAGAGATCCTACAGAGGTACAGGCTGGACTCAGACACCATTCTGGAGCTCATCAGGGACCTTAAACCACTGTTGGACCACCCCACCCCAAGGGCACACGCCATCCCAACGCACGTGCAGGTGCTATGCAGCCTACACCTGCTTGCGTCTGGCAGCTATCAAAGTTGAGTCACTGCGGTAGGAGGGGTGACCCAGAGCAGCCTGTCAAGGTTTTTCAACAAATTCCTTGAAGCCATGATACAGAGGATGGACCAATACATTTCTTTCCCTGCAACCCATGCGGAACTGGTACAAACAAAAGCAGACTTTTACCAGATGGCACGATTCCCCCACATCATCGGCTGCATTGATAGCACGCACATTCCGATTTGCCCCCCTGCTGACACAGAATACATATACCGCAATAGGAAGTCTACGCACACCATCAATGTGCAGGTGATCTGCAATGCTAAGTGCACCATCACAGACCTGGTAGCAAAATTCCCAGGGAGGACCCACGACTCGTACATTTTCCAAAACAGCGGCATCTATGCATGGCTGACGGCTGGGGAATTTGGTGAAGGATACCTCCTAGGTGAGACACATCATCAGACCCCCATAACAAAAAGTAGCACTGTAAAGTACATGTATGCATGTGAGTAATGTTACCCCTTTTCCTTCTAGGCGACAGTGCATATGCCCTCGGCTCATTCATACTCACCCCCTACCTCAACCCCTCTACACCCAGCCAATGGAGGTATAACCAGGCTCACAAAAGCACAATGAATGTAGTAGAACGGACCTTTGGCATCTGGAAAAACAGGTTCAGATGCTTGCACAAGAGTGGAGGTGCAAGGCAGTATACCCCCATCACCTGCTGCAAGATCACCCACCCTGGCAGTCTCACTTCTTGGAGCGCTTTGCTGACCCACTTGGATGTGGCTCACCCCCTTCTGCGTGTCCGGCTGCCTCAGCGGAGCGCCTGGTGCTCCGGCGCGGCTCAGACACAGCGCTGGCCGGGCTGCTGCGGCTGCTGCTGTCCCCAGCCTCGGCCACGTCCAGAGCAGGATTCACCACTGTGTTTGAGATTATGAGTGCCTCCATGGCAGTGGTGATGCGGGCCATGCCCCTGGTCACCTCTGCAGTGTTCTGAGTGAGGCAGTCCTCCATGTTAGCCCCTCGGCGGCATAGCAGGGCGGTTGCTGCGGCAAGCCGGTTGATTGCCCGGTTTTGCACGCGGGCATCCCTGCGCCTACTGCGCTCATGCTCCTCCATCTTGCCACACAGCAGGGTTATGGCAGTTGTCATGTGCCCCAGTCCCGTTGCTATTTCCCTGTTACTTTCAACGAAATTCACAAATCCCTTTGTCATCTCCCCCATCTGCAGGTTGTGTTCCCACAATTGGCGCTGGCAAGCCAGGATGGACTTGGCCTGCATCCGCTGTATCCGGACCATGCTCCCCTCCAGCCCTTGGAATACAGTGCCCTCGCGTGCTGGTAAAGCACTGCTGGAAGTGCGTGGCCGGTGCCAATTGCTGCTGCCCTGCTGGGTGGGCTGCTGTGCCACAGGTGTTGCAGGTGTGGGTGCTGGTGCCTGACCCGCTGCTCCCTCCATGATGGTCAATGGGGCGACAATGATCCTCCTGGCAGGAGATGTGGCAGGTGCTGGCTGGGTCTGTGTGGGTGAGTTCTCCGGTGAGAACTGCAATGGGGGAGTTAGTGACAGTAGGGGGGAGTGGGGAAATGAGAGGGTATGTCCTGTGTCATCCTCATTGCCCACAGCACTGCTGTCCTCCTCCTCCTCCTGTGAAGGAACCATGCTGCTTGGCCCTGCCACCGCACTGTCCGATGGTGCTGGAGCTGGAGCTTGTGGAGCTGCTGCTCCACTGCCTGATAGTGCCCCTAGGTATAAAGAAGCATTTGTGAACTGAGTGCAAATGTCTTACAGTCACTACAATAAAAGCATTGCACATCTTATTTTCAATACTCTGATTCTGTTTTTAGGTGCATTTCAGTTCAATGTGCACTGGCATTTGTTACTACAATAGCTGACTACATTTACCATGATGCATTGCTCATGTATGTTGCTAGCAGTACTGGGCTGGGGTTTGGCTGTGCATTGGGGCTACAGGGGAGGTGTCTGGTAGGGTGTGTCATGCTGCGCATGCTTCTTACCTTTTGATGTAGCTCTGGCTGAGCTGTCCAGGTCCCCAACTCCAACCACAACCACACTCTCGGTCTCAATCGTGGTTGACACCAGTTCCTCCAGGTCTGTGAGGGGTGGCGCGGGGTTCCTGCCTCCACCTGTTAGACCTGCCTGCTTGTGCATCTCGGCCAATTTCCTCTTGGTGAGGCTGCGTATGTCATAAAACCTCTTCTTGAGGTCGTCCAGGCTCCTGGGGGTGACACCAACTGCATTCACCCTCTCACCGATGCCACTCCACAGCTTCCTCTTGGTGGACTCAGGGACTGTGAGGGACAGCCTCCCAAACAGCTGCCTGTGGACCCTCACCACCTCCTTCACCAAAACTTGCAGCTCCATGCTGCTGAACTTGACTTTGCGTTTGCGCTCAGCCTTCTGGCTCTCAGAGCTTCTTGCCATTTCCACAGTGATCAGGATTGTGCTACCACTCTCTCTGCTGCTCACTCTGAATGCTCAGCTCAGGCTGCCTCTCCAGAAAGTTCTAATGAGTTGCACCTGCCTGGGTAGCCACTCCCTGCTAGGGTGGGGGAGGGTGGTTCCACCTCATTGGCTTTTGTCATTAGTTTCACTTTAACTTGCTCGCCGATTCCGTATTTACCGATTCGGTATTTACAAATTCGGTATTTACAAATTCGGCTAATACCGAATCAGTAAATACTGATTCGGTATTTACAATGCATTCCTATGGGCCTTTTGGCCCATAGGGTTGTATTGCCATTACCGATTCGATATTTACCGAATCTGTATTCACCGATTCGGTATTTACCGATTCGGTGAATACATATTCGGTAAGTATCGAAACACGATACCGATTGTTTCCGAATCAGTATTTTACCGATTTTTTTTTCCTACATATCATTTTCCGAATTCAAAATACCGAATTGGTAAAAATCGGTATTTTAAATTCGGTAAATGACTTTTACCTACATCGGGCCCTTATAGCCTATATTAATTAGAGATTTATTTTTGTCCCTATAAATACAAGTCCATATATCTGAATCTGTTAATTCTCTTAAGTTCATTTTACGTAAAAAATCTTGGATTTGTATATATTCAAACCGCGTCTGATCAGGCAAATTATAAAGGAGTTTGAGTGTCTCAAACTCCAATAGACCCGTGGAGCCATATAGATCCCCTAAAGTTGTTATTCCAGATTTGGTCCAAACACTGCCTGCTCTGTCATTAAAAATCCCAGGTAATCCTGGGTTGTCCCACAATAATAATTTTGGGTGAAAAAAAGAAAAAAAGAAGTCCTGTTAATGACCATAATTAGCGGTCTTAAACTTAACTTCCTTAAAGTGAAGTAGTGTGGCTCACTGGTTAGAGGCGGCAGACCCGAGAGCAGAGGACGGCCCGGGACCAGGGTTCGATTCCCGGCGCGGCAGGTTTCTGGACCAGGGTCAGCGGACTCGATAATTCTCTCGCCTCGGTGCCCTCTCTGATCAGCGATCACACTCAGCAACTCTGGGCATTAGCTTGCCTCATCTTCACTAACAGCCCCACCAGACCGCCGGGGATGCCTGGTCTCACCCTGGAGATACCCATTAAGGGACCATCTCTCAGGGAAGCTAGGAAGGGTTTCGCAGCGGTCGAAGCGCCTTAGGACCCTACGGGCAAGTAGTGCGCTATATAAATGCCAATACATTTACATTTACATTTAAAGTAGTTAGGATTGTTGGCTCTGGCCAAAAATTGATTAGAATCCGAGCCTAGCAAAAATTGATGGAAATAAAATGGGTTGTGAGAATTGAAAAGGCTACGAAGTCGACCCAAGAAAGTAGCATAAAAATATATTCTGAATTCTGGGAAATTAAGCCCCCCTTTAATAAGTGGTAACTTCAGTAAGGATAACGAACTTCGAGTTTTTTTGTACCCCCAAATAAAACTGCAGAGAATCCCATCCAGCCCGACTCATGTAGGGAGGGATGACATGGTCAAGTTGTTCAGGCAAGGTTTAGATTGATAGCTGAAGCTTTGTGCAACAGATGTGGTGTGTGCCAACAGAACAATGTAGGGAAAAGAATTGCAATGACATTGAGCCACCTAGGGAGTTCAGGTGGTCTCTTGAACAGGATACAGTTGGATTTCATTGAGATTCCCATGTTCAATGGTTTGTAATACATCCTGGTTGTTGTGTATATCTTTTTATGATTGGTTGAGGCATAACCGACTTGGAGGAATGACTGTCTCATCGTAGCAAAGTTACTTTTGGGGGAAATAATACCTAGGTTTGGCTTCCCTACCTGTCTTGAATCGGACCGAGGCATGCACTTATACAATGAAATCTTGAAGATTCTGTATGCGGCTTTACAAGATGAACAGATACTGATTTGTAGGAATATATGACGTTACAATGCATGCCATTACAACGCATACTTTTACATTGCAGTTTTTATAATGCAAATGTCATTACAATGCATGTTTTTACAACTCAAGCCATTACAAATCATGTTCATTGGGTTATATTAAAATTACCATTACAACCCATACCATTACAATGCATAGAAATACAATGCATACCATTACGACGCATACGTTTCCTATGTTACAGTAAACACTATGAAAGATTTTTTTACATATATCCTCGTGGACAGGATGGATGGGTAACTGGGGTTTTGGGTGGGGAAGTATATTAATACCCAGGTATTTATTTTAACACTTGTGTATTAATTTGAATACCAAAGTAGTCATATACCTAGGTATTAATAATTGGTTTTTTTTTGTCTAATGAGTTTTTACATTTTTTTAAAAAAGAGTAACTGATTTTTATGCATAAATACACAATATTAAGAAATACAATCTACAGTCAGTGGCAAAAGCAGCATCTACATACAATGCACACCAAGCAGAGAAAATGGGTGCACTTCAACTATTTCCATTACAGCAGCCGACCCATCCTCTATTCAAAATGGCTGACATTCTGAAATGGAACATATAAACCAACATTTCACACAACACATAACAAACATACATACTGTCAGGTTCTGAATCACACAGAAAAATTGTTTCCAAAACATGTTTTGTTTAAAATTTTTGTTTACCCCTAAACATCTTATAAAAGAAACCAACCATGATTTTGTGCTAAGTGGTGCACTGTGTTCCATGGTGACCACACGCAGAAGTAGTAGGAGGAGACATCTCAGACTTTCAAATTACACACTGCCATCTACAGAAGTAAGTGTACATCTAAATAGAAACACCAGCTTAATGAAAATAAATACTTCATATACTTTAAATGTATTATTACTTTATTTATAGCACTTCAAAAACAGCCCCCAAATCTACAACATATAATCCGGATCACATATTTCCGTTCATAAGTAAGTGAATATCAAACTACATCTATTTATATCGTAAAACTCTAAATCTGAACTAACAATTGAATTTTCTTTGGACAATCATTTGTAAGTATACTATATAATTTATTTTGTCCAACTAAAATAAAATTTCTGCTTTAAATATTTCAAATTTTTTTGAGGAGGTGCTGAACATTGGTGGGGGGCATCATTATTATTCTAAATCCCCCAGGTGTTTGCCTCAGGGAAGGTGCTGCTCAGTGGTAGGGGGCAAAATTATTATTCCAACTCCATAGGGTGTTTGCCTCTGGGAAGGTGCTGGTCAGTGGTGGGGGACAAAATTATTATTCGAACTCTGCTGGGTGTTTGCCTCAGGGAAAGATGCTGGTCAATGGTGGGGGGCAAAATTATTATTCTAACTCTACCGGGTGTTTGCCTCAGGGGAGGTGCTGAGCAGTGGTGGGGGGCAAAATTATTCTTCTAACTTTGCCAAACGTTTTTCTCAGGGAAGGTGCTAGACAGAGGTGGGGGGGCAAAATTATTATTCTAACTCCACCAGGTGTTTGCCTCAGTAAAGGTGCTGGGCAATGATGGGGGGGATTATTATTCTAACTCCACCAGGTGTTTGCTTCAGGGAAGGTGCTGGGCAGTAGTGGGGTGCAAAACTATTATTCTAACTCCACTGGGTGTTTGCCTCAGGAAAGGTGCTGGACAGTGGTGGGGGGGCAAAATTATTAATCTAACTCCGCCAAGTGTTTTCCTCAGGGAAAGTTCTGGACATAGGTACAAAATGAAGGATGTTGCTCAGTTGCTGCTTTCAGAAATGAAATCATCGATCAGTGGAACATACAATAATTTGTATTTTTTTCACATGTTCAATAAACCTGCAAATTACAAAAGGACAAACATAACCTGCACTTTCTCTACAAGCAAACAACCTTTCAGAGGTAAAATGTGTTTAAATCCTAACGATACAGCCAAAACTAACTAGAACATTACGCAATAGTATCCAAAATGCAAGACAAACAAAAATCTCTATTAAAGCCAAATGAAAAATGGTGAAAGCAGGCTAAGCAAACATTAATTTCAAAAAGCTCAGTTAATCTCAAATTTTTCTTTCAGACATACCCAACATCATCCAGAGGGGAGAATACTAAGGTTGGAGAACACATAATTCAATCAGTCAATCAATCATATAAACTTTATTCAATTTAACATATAAATCATAAAAGCACAGTTTTATCACATATGGTTCTAAAAATACAATCTCATTGATATTACATAGTTTAAAGGAGTGTAGGATCAACAATTGAAAACCGAGTTCATAGCTCACACTATCTTCTGCGTTTGTTCAAATTTTATGAATACGTTAAAAAACACTGGTAAAAATGTCATAATATGAAGATTGTAATATAATAAATCATACATTAAAAGCCAGGTTCATATTCCATGGAGTTTTTCTATATCTAATCACACATTTCAAATAGGTTGGTAGTGAGCTAGTAAACATTTCATGATCTAAAAGTTGGAATGTGATAAAAGCTGGGCGACATTGTCTCAGGCCCAGAATCTTTAAAATAGATACAATCCTTCTTTTTTGGGGACTGCATCACATTTACAAAATAGAAAAGTGTGCAATGTAGACTGCTGGGACATGTCATCGCATGGGCATAGTTCAAGGGTTTTCGACCAGTCATTCATGACAGAGAAACTAATAAGTCTATGGAAAATACCCAGACGAAAATAAGTTAGCAGCCTCCTGTCATAGCTCACACTTTCATATACAAGATATGGTTGAATACCATAACCTGACATTAACAATTGGTTTCCATGACAGAGGACTTAACAATTCTGTTTGAGAGTCTAATTGACTCCAGATGAGTTAGGTACTCATCCTTTAATGTTTTTCTTGATATTAATATGATGCTACCTGGGTCAGTGAAATTTTCAGGGTGGCCAATGTCTGCCATAAATCTTCTGATATAATTTAACCAAGCAATACGGGAGGCCCTATCGAGCTTTAGGTAGTCAGTTATGATATCCCGGTTAAGGCTTGTGTGTGTTGTAGCCCACATTTTATGCCGTAATAAAATTGGTTCCATTGTGATTAAATCAGAGATATAAGATACCCCAAGCTCTGCATGGCAGATGCAGGTAGCCGTACTGTTGGGGACTGACAATAAGTATCTAACAAATGCATTATCAACCAGCTGTAAAGGCTGAGAATCAACATATCCCCAAATGGCCTCGCCATACATGGCAGTAATAATACACATTGGGGCCTATTACGATGGCGGGTGGACTTTGTCCACCCGCCACCGTACCGGGAAACAGGACCACCCGCCATTGTTGCGGCAGTCCCTCCAGTGGCATTAAAATGTGTCCGCCACACTAGCGGGCCCATCTCGCATTTGTCACATTGTGGCAGGCAGTGCTGAAGCAGCACCCGCTGCAATACGAGAAATGCATATTGTGCATTTGAATGCACAAGGTGACAGGCACATGTGCATTCAAATGTAATGGGGTACCATAGGTACCCCCCGAGTGTACCCCATCAACACCCTGGATGCCCGCAACGGGCCCCCAATGTAAAAACTGCATGCCTTTCCATGGCGGAGTCTCCGCCATGGAAAGACACTCCCCCCAACATCCTGATATGGATGGCGGTGCCTGCAAGGCACCACCACCATATTGCTGGGCTTTTCTACCCGGCAGGCAATCGTGCGCATTGCATACCAGCGGAAAACCAGTGGACAGTCTGCTGGGGTCCCCCATGCCATCGTAAAATGTGGCGGGGGAAAAAGGTAGGCGGGCAGTGACTTTTGGCGGACATATCACCACCGCCATATGGGCGGTGGCGATCTGCCCGCTATAATAATAGACCCCTTAGCCTTGTAAATTTGTATTAATTCCATGACGGGCCTTCTGACTGGTTTTCTAGCAAAGTGAGTGAGGGCACCAGTAGCTTTGGAAAATAGCATTTTCCTAGATTGAACTGCATGAGTCCACGTCCCTCGATAATCAAAAAGAATGCCAAGTTACGGAAGTGTATTACTACACTCAACCTTGGCATTATGAAAAAAAATATTGCAGAATTTAGTACTATTTGGCCCACATTTCATTATGAAAGTTTTTGAGATGTTCACTTGGAACCCCAGATTTTGCATTTATGTGGCAAAGCTGGTCACTACTCTTTGGAGCCCAATTTGAGTACTGACCATTAAGACCGCATCATCTATGTACAATAACACCAGGACTGGGAGTTTATCGATGATATGAAGATCCTGATATTGACTAATTAAAAATTGATATAAGCTGTTAATATACAAAGTAAAAAGAAAGAGGGCAAGAGCTCAACCTTGTCTAGCCCCCTTTCTTATTGGGTATCTAACAGTACATTTTCCTTCAGTTCCATAGCGGACCCTTGAGCAAGCACCATAATACAGCTGCCTCATAACATTTAAAAGTTGTGTTTCTACTCCCATTTCCTCGAGTATGATCCACAGTTTTTCTTGCCTAACACAATTAAACGCGGAACTATGGTCCACGAATGCCATAAATAATTTCCCCTGCGTAGCACGTGTGTATTTACCCAGAAATAAATGTAGGTTTGGACCCTGCTCTATAGTGCCAAGGCCCAGGCGGAAGCTATATTGTATCTCTGTAATAGCCCCAACATCTTCTGCCCATGTCTGTAGTCTGTTTAAAAAAATACGGCCCGTTGAGGATGGAATCTAATAAAGAAATTGGTTGATACTATTTAGGGAGATTCCTGTCACCCTTCCTAAAAATTGGTACCAAAACAGATTCAGACCTGGATGGAATGAAGCTGTGGTGGCAAAATGCTCTCAGCACCAACGTTAATATGGGGCCCCAAAGGGAGATGTTAGATTTATACAAATCGACAAACACGCTATCTGGGCCAAGGGCCTTACCTCCCGCACTAGCATTTATAGCGCAAATCACTTCATCTAAGATAAAATAGATGTCAAGTGGGAAGAGACTTACTGGTTCTGGCTCTGGGAGGGGGCTCAATACAGCCTGTGATGTTACATGTTCTTTGTCGTTATATAAGATGGTAAAGTGATCCACCCACTGATCCTCTGTAATAATTACCTCAATTGATGGTGAGTCTCTAGGCTTGGAAAGGTGCGTTAACAACCTTCCAAAAGCTTATATTATCCTTTAGCTGGGAGGCTTCATGGAAAGCCTTCCAGGTTTCTGCCCTTAGCGGATCCTTTCGGGCTTTTAACATTGGTCTATGTTCCCTTCTAGCCAAAATAATTTCTGACTGATTCTTCTCGGATTTGTGCAGGGCCCTTTTCAGTGCTGTATGCGTTTAGGTGCATTTTGGATCGAAACATCCCTGCTTCTTTGGATTGTGTTTATTTATTTCGACAAAAAAACTCCTCTTAATCTCCAAAATGATTGAATAAAAAGAATTCAAGACCTCTACATGGGGAGCAGATTTGTCCAGGCAAGCTGAGAAATCAAATTTACAATTAACTAACAATGATTTTGTACACTCTTTTGGCTCCACTTTAGCCCAACGCAGTGAGTATCTGTTAGTCCGACTGAGCGCAATATCTTGCACGTGGTGCTCTGAAATGCCCTTTTTATTTAACACATTGATTGGAAGTTGGAAAGTGATACTTATGGGAAAATGATTACTCATTGCAACAGTATGTGTCACAAATTTAATCAGCCTACTTGAATGTCGGTTTGAGATTATAATAAAGTCGATAATGGAGCCAGACCTTCTGCCATTAAAAGTAGAAATGAATTGAACAATAGGATGACACAATTCATTAGCAAAACCAAGGTCAAATAAAAACATAATTGCATTGAAGTCGTCCTCATAAGTAGAATGTGGAAAACGGGTTGGGTCAACACCTTTTTTATACTCTACCTCATTAAACAAAAGGGCACGGAGCAGAATTAAAATCCCCACTCCAAATAATACACATATCCTGCTCCATAATATTCTGTCTGTTAAGCAGGTCGTTCTGTAATCTATTTAAAACTCCAGCGACCTATGCTTTTGGGGTATTACTATATAAATTTAACATGCCCTTGCCCGTGTGATGAGGTTTCCCGGCAAACTACTTTGCATGTAGTAATATTCTGTAAATACCACATTGCAAACATAAGGAGATGGATCATTCCCATTTTAAAATTATGGGGTCTGAAGCAATGCTGCCCAGCTTTTATTGCACTGCATATTTTAGACATTGAATGTTTTGCAAGAGAAATAGTCTCATTTTTAAAAAGTATAATCAGGAGTAGGAAACAATTTTTAACGTGTTAATGTTAAATGACAGGACTTAGCACCAGTTACTCTTAGCTTTATACATAATTATGACTGTCAAATGAATTATTTTAATATCATGTCAAAATGTCTTATTTATTTCTGCAATACCATGTATGCTTTTATGATTTGTTGTACTCCAAAAAACGAATAAATCGATGTGATTGATTGAACAGGCCAATACAATGCTTTTTGTCCACAGATATCAAGACCAACTGGTAGTAAATATCTGAAATCATAAGTAAAATCTTTTTGGCATTGACTCTGTTAGGCACATATTTGCACAGTCCTCCCTTTTTTCTCCCATGGGCTGATGGTAATGCTGGTGAGTGGAATGTTTTATATCCATTAACATGCAGGGGGGACTCCAGCCAAGTTTCTTGCAGGCACAAAATGTCTTCTACAAAGCTTAACCATAGGGGATCACTGGCTTTAGATCATAATCCCACCACATTCCAAAACAGTATTTTCCAAGTAGATGACCTATCATTAAAATCTCCTCTAAGTGTAGTATCAATATTTTTGCACCCATTTCTGTGGTGTTGATCTATATTTGTCGATTTGTCCTGGATCTGAACAGGGATATTAGCCAGAGAATAAAGGGTAAGGTATTTTCCTATGGTAGTTATCTTGTTTGCAGGATATATACAGGGCTTGCAGGAGTTATGTGTACATCAGCTTTTCTAGTTTGGACATCACCTTTTTTGAAGGCATTGTGTCAGTCTATATCTTTTAGAGTTGGCAAGATGGCAAAATGATTAGATACTGGAACAATATAAAAGTTAAGCGGGGTACCCTGATGACTCCTAATCTGTATTCTTCATTGGATTGTACGATGTGGCTGATAGAAATACTCCAGGAGCAAGACGTTAATGCCTGTAGCCATTATATGTTGGTTACCAGGTCTGGAAAACTTCTCATGTATAAGTTGTGGATGTCTAAATGTCAATACTACACAGTCACCAGACAGCATTTTTTGATCTCTGCCAATACAACTAACCCTTCTAGCCATCTTAAACTCCGCAAATAAAGCCTCTGTTAAACCTGTTGTTGTGCCTAGCCAAAAAAGGGCTTTATTTCCTAAAACGTCCCAGGATTCTCTTATGTGCGTCAGGAGAACTGGGACGTTGGCCAAGACAATTTTATAGGGAGCTGCTGCTGGTGGAAGATCTAATGTACAGCTTCCCGTTGATGAATTCAGTAAGGGTTTAGGAGGGGACTGCTGATGCACTCTCATATTGTGGTTGACGGATACCCTCAGGGTGTTGTCTATATGGCTGTTGGACATGTCTCCAGTTATGGTAGCGGGGATTGATCCCATAACTGGATAAACAGGATTTGATGACAACAGTGGACCAGTCATTTTATGAGGCTGAGCACGTGGAGGTCCACCGTGTTTTTGACCCACAGACTGGGTTGTGGATTCTCTCCTTGGGCAGTTGTCAACAGTGGCCTTTATGCAAAGATGTTGACTCTTGAGTATGTCCTCAATTGCTTCCAACCTGGCTGATAGCTTAATTAATGCTTCACTTAAAGTTATATATGTAAAGCTTCGATCTGATCTGCTATCTTACTAAGATATGCTGACTGGTTAGTGATTAAAGAGTTAATAGAGGGGGTACCTTTCCTACCGGTATCAGGCTTGCTCGATTTATTCATTTTCTTATGTTTCTTGGTAATATCTAGCCTCGTTGCAAGTTTTAATATACCAGTATGGTTAATAGGATTAGGGCATACCTCAGGATTTCTGGGACGCTTAGGTTGGGGCAGTGGATCGCAATCTGTTTCACTCACATATATGTGCCTTGACGTATTTTGAACACAGCCATTCCAAACTGAATGATCTATATGTGCTTCGAGTCGGCTAGATGCGGAGGTACATACAGTTATCTAGGGGCTCCTATCCCCCCCCCTTCCCCTTTTTTAGAGACTCTTCCACTGAGGAAATTTGTTTCTCAATAGCCCAATTCCCCTGTTAGATAATTCATTAGGGACTGCTGTGTGTCCCTTACTGATGCAGAGGTACGCCCCACCTTTCTCTTACCCATCTTGTCCCCTGTCTTATAATCCACTCTAACAACAGTACATATTTTACTATGATTAGTGAACTTAGGGGTCTATTAGGATGGCAGATGGATGGCCGCTGCCGGGCAGGCGGTGGCAACCGCCGGACAGGCGGAGGACATCCGCCGGCGATCGCAAGCCGGAATACCGCCGGTTCCATTAGCATGGCGGTGACGACCGCGGTGGCGAGATTTTCCACCTGCCACATTTCCACCAGTACCAGTCTGCACGCCTGTCTAGTGGGTGGAAATGGACTACTACAATAATGCCGGTGCAGGGACAGGCTCAGCCGGCTTGACTATGATACTGGCAGTAGCCAGCAATTCCGCGGCGGTGGGACCGCCATGGAGAAGCATGCAGAGAATATCTCACGGGGCCCATTGCGGGCCCCCAATGTGTTGGGGGGGTGTGGGTGCACTGGGGTGTACCATGTCCCTGTACCAGGTGGCAGGCACTGTGCAGTGCCTGCCATGTAGTGCAGTAATAAGCACGAAATGCTCCTTTTCACATTGTGGCAGTGCTGTTGTCAGCAGCAACCGCCACAATGTTAATGCCTATGATTGAACTACAGCGGTCATATTTCGTCTGCGGAGCATGCTAATCAGACCGGTGGTTATGCAGCGGTCCTTGCAGGCGGTCTTTTTCCGCTACCATGGCGGTTGGGCTGATCTTCCGACCGCCATTCTAATAGACCCCTTAGTGCTTAAAGCCCTCTGATTATAAAATATGCAAGTTGGCTATGTGCATTCAACAGGCTGAACAAGCTAAATATCCGGGTGCTCTATCATCTAAAATTTTAAGTTTTAAAGGAAACAAGCCTTCAGTAGGGCAGGGGAAGAGATCCCACACAACATGCCCACCAGTATACAGATTTCCCAGAATAGGTCAGATATGATAGATAATGAACCACAAAGGTTGAGGTGAGTCTGCAGTAAGCTATTAATAAACAGTTCTGAGGGAATTCACACTTTCCTGAAAACACCAGCCAGTGGCTATCCTCAACAGTCTAATAAAAAGTAAGGCGTCCCAATGTAATTATACACAATGCAAATGCGGGATTCACCCCTGTAGACACAAGCCTCAGTTTATAAAGTTTTCAGGGGGGTGGCCCAGCCCAGTCTCCTTCAGGCTCTGACGGGCAAGGACGGGCCCGCCCTTGGCCCGACCGCAGCCCATGCACGTCCTGCGCCGTGAGGGGTGAGGCAGCGCTTTATGCGTGGCAGTGATGCCTCCCACTAGTTTGGGGTAGGGGGAAGATGGAGTGTTGCACCCTGGGACTTGTAGTCCTCCCTAGGGTGTTGTTGAGTAAAGGGTAGGCGGGAGTCAATGTAGCCATCAACAGTGATTTTTCTACTCTGGGACAGCGGTCCCACCAGAGTGATTGGGCAAAGTAAGGTGTCCCCAATGTGAAACAGACAGAAGCGCATCCCTCGCCACGAGGGTATGGCAGCGCTTTATGCACAGTGGTGACGCCTCCCCCTCGTTTGCAGTAGCAGGAAGATGGAGCATTGCACCATGCATGTAGCAAGTTGTATGCCCACTATCCCAGACTTATGAGGAATTATACAGCAAAAAACCCGGCAAGTAACCCCAACATATAACACCCCAAACATACTCTGATATTAACATTCTTCCTGAACTAATTGTCACTGTTACTAATGAAACCTTTCTTTTGCATGACAACAAAAACCCTCAAAAATGAAATACTAATCTTAAGCAAAACCCATAGCCTAGTGAAATTGGAGACTAGCGATATTTGGATGATAGATAGGATATTTAAATCTACGCTCCACCCAAGCATCCAAATATACACTATTCATGTCTACATTAACCACACTGTAGTTCCTTTAGTGTACAGTTTACTCCCTGATAAGCAGATCTCAGCGTACACTAAGGGGCCAATTAGGATGGTGGACAGATCTATTAGTATGGCTGGGGGGTCCACGGCAGAAGGAAAGACCATAGAGGTTCTATGGTGGCGGTGTCTATCAGACACCGCCAGCCATATTAGGATGGGACTTTTTAAATACCTTTTCGTGGTGGCAATGCCACCACGGAAAGGCATGCAGAGTCTGCATTGGGGGCCCGGTGTGGTCCCCCATGAACTCCGGAGGGTGGGGGTGCACATGGGCAGTTCCATGCACCGCGTGGTGCCTGCCATTCTGTGCATGGAAGGGCTCTGCATGCCTTCCTGTGATTGTGGTGGGCGGTGCTGAGTGCACCACCCACCACAATGGTAGGAATGCAGGATGCGCCCGCCACTGGGATGGGTGCATCCTAACGCCAGGCACGGGACCCCACCCTTATGGCGGGTGGTCCCTGGTACCGTGAGGATGGCGGGAAGACAAAGTCCGCCTGCCATCCTAATGGGGACCTAAATATTTAACAGTGGTAAAATCTAAAACCCTGAACAAAAGTCCTAGAAATGTGTTAATTGACTTTGAATTACCCATCAATAACACCATCACCAAAATGTATCCAGATACCCAAATTCAAGGATTTTTTTTTACTTTTCACAGGCAGATTGGAGAATTTTTTAAAAAACATCCTTAGTTGAGAATTACAGTTCAACCAGTAAACTGCAATTTGAGTTTAAAAAACCTACTGCCCTGTGCTTTGTTCCTACTGACTATGTGGGTGAATACTACACATCAATTACTGAATCACAATATTTTAGTACAAATAAAAAAAATTGCCACCTCTTCAAAATTACTTTGAGGACACATGGATTGGCCTTTTAAGCAGGTCAGGCCGCTACAGGAAGTCACGTTCTCTTGTGAAGTGGTGGAACTGTTACACGACCAGCTTTGAGGGAGGAGCAAAAACATATAATGCCATAGAGGGATGGCGAAACTCATTCAGGAAATCAACCTGAAGACCTCACTCTAACTTATATAATTTTTGGGAAATTTTGAAGATGGAGCAAAGTGTCCAAGAAATGAGAATAGCGCAATCAGTGACTGGGAGTCTGAACCCACAAATTTGCATCAAATTCAACAATTTTCGTTGATGGTGTCTTCAGACTGCCTAGACAATATTGCACACATACTACATTTCTTACCTACACTGCATCTTTCCAATCTTACTTGCCTGTTTTGTATTTCAATTTTACTAATTCAATTTGGCATTGTTCAAATTTCTTTTTTATTAAAAAATGTTGGGCTTCGTACCTTCAATTGTCTTCTTCCTTCGGCTCTTGGACTTGTGTGCAATCCCACATTTCACCATGAGTCTTGTGCAATCCAAACAACGATAGTAACAGATCCATAATCCAAAATGGAATCAAATTCACGAGTCAAACTATCAAAATGATACACAGGGCATTTTTTACAGTGAAGATAGTGCTGCAAACTGTAATGTGTCCACCTAAAAAGAGCACCCCCCCCGAAAAATCCCACAAAGCAAAGTTTTTCTGCCAAAAATCGCAACAGGAAATCCATTGTTAAATTCCACTATCCTAACTGTGTTCTTGAACATTTCACAAGGCCGGAAATCTGCAACTACACAATACTATATTTTGAAAACGCAACACATCAAACATTTAAAATTTTTTGCTTTCTTTACAGTTTTGTTTCAAAGAAATAAAAACCTCTCTTTTAAAATATTTTTCTTAAATCAAATGTATCAAAAAAGCAATTCACCCGACGTAGGCCTACAACCGCTACCTGCATAGGAAAGAAAAAGTTGGTTAAAACATTCAAAACATGCATAAAAGTATTATCCTAGTTCTAACTACCTCCTTTCACTCTTCTTACAATAAACTATGCCACCCACAATCTATCTTTTTTAATTTAAATTTGGCTAACCTCAGTGCAGCTCTTCCTTGCTTCCGATCTTGATCCACCGACAGTAGAAACTTACGTACAACCGGCAACGTCATCTGTATTAGTGAAAAGGAAAAAAGGACAATTCCTCTCATTTATTTCAATGTGAAAGCGTGGGAATACCTGCAAAAAAGAAAACAATTAAGATTAGATGTATTTTAATAAATAATGTAAGTTATTTTTATAACTATGGGCCCGATGTAGTAAATCTCATTTACCAACTCTAGAATACCGAATGTTACCGTCTTGGTATTCTAGATTCGGTAAATGAGATGTAGGAAATAATTCGGTAATATTTACCGAATCGGTATGATTCCGTAATTACCGAATCGGTATTTACCGATTCGGTAATTGCCATTGATTCCTATGTGCCTTGAGGCCCAAAGGAATCAATGTCAATTACCGAATCGGTTAATACCGATTCGGTAAAATTACCGAATTGTCAAGGGGGACAGGATGTCACTTTGACAGCCTGTTGCACCCCTGATTCTGGCTTGTGTGCCATGTGACACACATACATGCCCTAAGGGCATGTATGTGTGTCACATGGCACAGGTGTACATGCACAGATGTGCATTTACACAGGAATTCATTATTTACCACCAAATATTATTTTGTGGTAAATAACTAATTCTTAAGGGCCTGTGGCACTGTTTTCAGTGCCACCTACATCTAGATTTACTGATTCAGTAACTTTACCGATTCTGTATTTTACCGAATCGGTAAATTTACTGATACTGTAAATTTTAAGCCCCCTACATATCAAAAACCAAATACCGGTCGGTAACGGCCGAAACCGGCCGATACCGACCGGTATTTGGTGTCCTACATCTGGCCCTTTAATTCATAACATTTGTTAACTGTCATAGTTTTTAAAAATATAAAAACTATTCGAAAATAAATTATGTGTTGTATTTTATTTATTGCCTAATAAAATTTATCACATCAATTTTGAAATATTTTCTACATTTACTCTGTATATATTATCTGAGTTAAAAAGTGCACATGAATGTTTCCATAGTCAATTATTGTAATATCTATTTAAATACTTTCACAAATATTTTATAACTATTTTTAATAAACTGTATATTGCCCTCTTCAAATCCTTTCTACTCTAACATCCCATGCCATAGAGTAAGTGGTAAAACAACATATCTTTTTTATAATTCAAAATATTATTAATTTTAAATAGAAAATAATTCCCAAGTATATAAATTCATTTCTGGGTTTTAACCCCCTCTGTGCTGATGACGAGCTCATCTCATCATGCAGCACAGTGCTCGTGTGCTGATGATTAGCTGAGCTCGTCATGACCACACCCATTTCTATTGTGGTCCAGCACAGGAGAGGAATATCGATTGCAGCCAAGGTGTTGAAACACTCCTCCATCCAAAACCCTTATTTCCCATACAGCCCATCTCAAAGGATGAGTGTCAGAACATCAGAATTTGATTTTTAAATTGTAATTTAAGTCTAAAAATCTATTTTAATATTGTTAATATTTAATTTCTGAGTATTTAAATTAATGCATGTGTATTAATACTCTCCCCCACCCGAAACCCCTGTTTCCCTCGCGTCCCACCCCAGGGGATGGGTGTCAACCCCTCATAAATATTATTTATTATTTTTATTATTATATTTAAATTTACATTGCCATAAATAATACACAAGTATTAAATATGTGTTATTAAATTCCAACAACCCAAAACTCCAAATTTTCTTCCACCGCAGCCCAGAGGAAGTGTAATACACCCTGTAAACAATGATTTATTTACATTTTTTAACATGACTGAAAATACATTGTAAAATTATTAATAATTAATACCAAAGTATAACCAATGATACATGGACCTTAATACACTACTTCAACCAAAGCCCCTGTTTCCCTTGCAACCCATCCGAGGGGATGGTGTCAGAGACTCTTAAATATAATTTATAATTTTTCTTAACATTTTAAATAGTAAACACCATACATTTTTTTAAAAATACACAAGTATTAATTGTGTATTATTAATCATCCAGAACCTAAACCTCCAAATTCCTTTCCAATCAAATCCCAAATGATGGGTGAGATACCCTCCTTACCTCGATCTGTTTTTCTTCTTCAAAAGAATTCCAAAAATCTATTTTAAAATGTATTAATAATTAATACCCAAGTATAAAAATTAATACATGGGTATTAATACACTCCCCCACCCAAAACCCCTATTTCCCTTGCACCCGTTCTCAGTGGAGGGGTGTCAGTCTCTCCTAAAGATTATTTTCTTGTTTTTTAAATTATTAATCAATTAATAATTATTAATACCCAACTATTAAGATAAATACCTGGGCATTAATACACTCGACCACCTAAAATGTCTATTTCCCTTTCATCCGTCCCAGAGAATGGGTGTCAGGCCCTCATAAATATTATTTATAATACCATTTTAAATAGTAAACACTATTAATTAATACACAAGTATTCACTGTGTATTAATTCCCACAACCCAAAACTCCTTATTTCCTTCCAATCACAACCCAAAGGATGTGTGAGACACCCTCCTTTCATTGTTTTTTTTTAAATGATGAAAAATTATTTTAAAATTATTAATTAATAGCCAAGTATAAAAAATAATATCTGGGTATTAATACACTCCCCCACCCAAAACCCTTTTTTCCCTTGCATCCCATCCCAGTTTTAAAACACAAGCATAATCAATATTGAATAATACTCATGTAATAAGAATTTACCTTTAACACTTACCTTATTTTATGTCGTAATACATGCGTTGTAATGGCATATGCGTTGTAATGGCATATGTTGTAATAGCATATGCGTTTAAAGGATGTGTTGTAAAGGCATTATGATGTAATGCCTGTGTTGTAATGGTTTTTCTCGTATTGTAGCTATAGACCTTAAGCTTCAGGTCTGGTGGAGAAGGTCAATGGGAATTTGAAGTCCAGACTTGCAAAAGTGTGTGCTTCCACATCTTTGAAATGGTCTGATGCTTTGCTGATTCTGTTGACGTGTCTATGCAGCACACTTGATCATAGAACAGGACTGTCCCCCCATGAAATCATTATGGAGAGATGAATGAGACTTCCAGCTGTACCTGTAAATGTGCTTGTGAACATAACTGATGATTTGATAGTTGAGTACTGCAAAGGACTGACTGACATAGTGCATTCTGAGTCTCATCATGTTGAAGCCTGCACAGCCCCACCACATCAGGATCAGTGCCATGACATAAGTCCTGAAGAATGGTGAAGAAGCACATGTGAAAGAGTTGCCTGGAGTCCTGCTGGTCTCGTCCTTACTAGGTGATTTTGGTCACTGCAACTGCTTTAAAGTACATAGGTCTCCCTAACTGGGTACATGCTGCCACACTCGCTGAGTTCCATGTCCCCTTTATGACATAACAGCACCTTTTCCAGTAAATGCCGGTATTGGTCGAGAGGCCACAGGAGCAGGTTATTCATGCTGTAGGGCACCATCAAGAATCTGGAACAGCACTAGTTCAGCCTGAGGGGGGTCTTGGAGAGTCTGGGGCTGAAGCTAAAGCCAGAAAATCTAGTTCTGAGGTTGTGACTGAACTGACTCAGACTCTGACGAAGATATGCTATAAGACCACCCGTGGCAGCAGGAGAACATTGGCTGAGATTACAAGAGAGAGGGAGACTGCTTCTTCAAGAAGAAGGTGGGCTCTAGGCTTTTCCAGAAGATACTGGGAACTCTGATCTGAGTGACGGAAGAGGTGAGTGGACTGTACTCAGAAGATCAAAACCAGCTAGAGTACCCTGTCACAGGTATTGTTCCCCTGCATGGACTTACCTTGCAGAAAATGACAGAGAGAGAGAGAAAGAATTCTGGGATAACCATGAGGATTCAACTGAAACTGCAGGAGCTTGATCTTCAGTTTGATCTTGCTCTCAAACTTCCTTTGCTGCTATGATTAAGTGACTTGAGACATCTTATCCTGAATGTGATCATATTTCCTTTCCTGGATGTTAGTGAATTCCAGATTTTAGTAAATGAACTGAGACATTTCATTCTGGAACTGATTGTCAATGAACTTGAACTGTTCCTTATTATAGACATTTAAATAGACTTTGTTGGAGAAATAATTAGAGTGTTGAGGTTAAAGTCTGCTGAAAATTGTAAGATTGTCATTAAGAAGAACGTGGAGTAGGATTAAAGAAGTTTCATGAAGATTTTGTAAATATTGCATGAACTCTGGTTTTGCCATTCGCACAGGTGGACCTTGATAGAGGGAACTGTGGTACAGCTAAATTCCACCCAACGGTTCACTTGTAGAGAAGTAATGATAGCAAAACCTAATATTAGTAGCCATAAAAACATAATAGCAGGCACACTAATAGTTGTACTTGAAGTCCTGATCATTTTGCTTGTAGGATTTTATCCATCTCCTTTTAATTCAGTAGAGACTAAGGGCCTGATTATGAGATTGGTGGTCCATTGGAAAGCTAAACTCATGGTGACAATGGGTGGAAGTGTTGCAGTGGTGGTCTCACCTCTGCATTACGAGTGCCGTTGTCCCAATGCCACAGGACGGCCCAAACCGCAAGGGAACCATGATCCCTTGGCTGTGGCGTGGCGGTCTAGCCCAGAAATATGCTGACATGCCACCGTGGCACCACTGAGCATATTAAGCAATACCTGTACCTAACAACACACATGGGCAGTTCTCATACAGACCCTGCAGCAAATACTTCACCATAGACAGAGCTCCCGCGATCGCCGTAGAAACGCCTGATGCAGACACCACCAGAACCCTGACCTGCATCCTGCTCAACGTGTGGTCCCTGCACCAACATGCCATTGAGATGGGGGAACTACTCAACACCCTCTCGCCTGATGTTGCCTTATTCACTGAAACCTGGACCAACAACTCCTCCGGTCCCGGCCTCGCCACCGCCATCCCTGATGGCTACAAGATCCAGAGAAAGGACCGCCCATACTGCCCAGGTGGAGGACTCACCATCACACACAAGACCCCCCCTCCGCCTCTCCACATCTAGCACGAGGAACCCTCACTCCAACACTTAACACCTCCACTTCCAGATCCAGAGAAGAACAAGGACCACGCTATGCGGCACCCTCATCAACAGACCACCAGGTCTGCCCACCCACCATGCGAATACCATCGCCGAGCTCACCGCACCCCACCACACCCCACGCCATCGCCTCCATGGACCACATCCTACTCTGTGACTTAAACTTCCACCTCTACATCAGTAACGACCCCGACTCCACTGCTCTCCTCGACAACCTAGCCAACCTAGGATTAATGCAGCTCGTCAACACACCCACCCACAGAGCAAGCCACATCCTCAACCACATCTTCGAGGGAGTAACTAACATCCGCTTCCACCACACCACCCAGTCCCCATGGACCGACCACCACTGCATCCACTTCACCTTCAACACTACCACTGTACCCAAGCCCGCCATACGCCCGCCACAAAGCAACTGGAGTAAAGTCACATAGGAACTCCTAAACACCACCCTCCTTTTAGACCCCCCCAGCACCACAACCAACACTAACTCCGGCACAAAGGAACTCCACTGCTGGATCACCTGCTGTGCCGACAAGGTTGCATCCCTCCGCTACCCCTCCAAACAACACCCACCAAAGCTGCCTGGTTCACCACAGAACTTCAAGAAGCCAGGTGCTCCTGCAGACACCTTGAGAAAACCTGAACACTATGGAAGCACAGAACGACCACAAGAGCACCCTGGAGGAATACCACCAGCGCATAAGAGACACCAAATGGACCTTCATAAGGGACAAAGTCCAGACAAATACAATCAACACCAAGGACTTGTCCAGCGTCATCCAGCAGCTTGCAAAACCCACCTGCGAAGCCACGGACATCACACCTTCCCAGGAACTCTGCGATAAGCTCAGCTCCTACTTCCACCTGAAGATAAAAGCCCTCTCCGACAACTTAAACGAACCAACGATGAACACCAACCCCCTACCGACCACCGCAGATAAGCTGACAATCACGTCCTGGGAACCTGCAACCATCGAATGCATCACAGCTACCATGTAGAGAACCCACTCCGGAGCCCGACGACGTCCGCATGCTACTTGACCAGGGGCACACCACGGCCCTCATCCTTCTTGATCTCTCTGCAGCCTTTAACACCATTTCACATCGCACTCTAGCATCCAGACTACATGACGCAGGAATTCAAGGAGCCGCACTCAGCTGAATCCAATACTTCCTCTCCGGCAGAACCAGGAGAACCCGATTCCCCCTCCTTAATTTTCAAACCAACAGAAATCAACTGCGGAGTACCCCAGGGATTTTCACTCAGCCCCTCACTTTTCACCATCTACATAGCCCCCCTCGTGGCCATCGTCAGACAGCAGGGGCTCAGCATCGTATCCTACGCCAACGCCACCCAGCTCATCCTCTCGCTCACGAAGAATCCCAAAGACACCAGACTCCGTTTCCAGGAAGGCATGAAGAACGGAACGTGGCAGCCTGGATGAAGGACAACTGCCTGAAGTTAAACTCAGAGAAAAGCCAGGTCCTCATCCTCGGTCCCTGCACCGCTGCCTGGGACAACACCTGGTGGCATCCCGCCCTCGGGAAACCACCCACCCCTACAGACCATGCTAGGAGCCTCGGCATCACCAGCGACTTCTCCCTCTCCATGGACCACCAGATCAATGCTGTCACCTCCACCAGCTTCAACTGCCTTCACATCCTGCATAAGACTTTCAAGTGGATCACCCCGACTGCAGAAGAACCATCACCCATGCACTCATCACCAGCAGACTAGACTACGGCAACGCCCTCTACACTGGAATCAACAATAGCCTCTTGCGTAGACTCCAGATCATCCAGAACGCCGCAGCCAGACTTGTCCTCGCGTCATGAGCACATGACCCAACACCTACGAGGCCTCCACTGGCTCCCCGTCGAGAAGATGGTCACCTTTAAACTCCTCATCCACGCCTACAAATCCCTAAAACAACATCAGATCCAAATACCTCAACAAGAGATTATCATTCCACATACCCAAGAGGAACCTCCCTCCGCTGATCTCGCCATGGCAGAGGCCCTCTGCATCCGCAGACACAGAACCGGCGGGAGAGCTTTCTCCTACATCGCGGCCAAGATGTGGAACAAGCTCCTTGTGAACATCAGATGTTCCCTGACCCTGCACACATTCAGGAAAGACATCAGGACCTCGCTTATCAACTGATTCCGGAGCCGACCCCCCTCTGGCGCCTTGAGACCCTCAGCGTGAGTAGTGCACTAGACAAGCCCCCTGATTGATTGATTGATTGATTGATTTATTATGAGTTTCCCCAGAGTTTTAATGGTGGTGAGTCTGCAATGAAACTGTGGCAGTGAGGAAATACTGCCTCTGGGCCAGGGGATGCATGCATGGGGGGAACATGCCCTACCCTGCTATCTGCATGCACCGCCAGGTCCAGTCAATCATGGATTTGGGTTCGGGGTGGTAGTGAGGCGTCCTGCTTTCACACTGCCAAATCTGCAATCAGGCTGTTAGTCGAGAAGTAACCTCAACCTCTCACCCCCTAGAAGTAATAGCTTGTATCCGTCAATTAGTCAGAATTGCACATAGATATATTTAGAGGTGATTATTCGTTTTATGAGTATATTGATAAAAATGGATGCCAAGGATTGCTACATCTGTACACAAATGCAGAGGGTGTTACTTACCACCATATTCCTTTGAATTATGGTGTTACTTGTAGGATTTTGATGAGCCTTCTGTATGGAATGGACTATTTTCAATATTCATTTTTCATCATGATTAGTTTTTTCAGAACACCCCATACTTGAGAACCTAAGTCATCGTATTGACCCCAATGATAAGTTTGCTGGAAACAATAAAAGCTTGTTTAAACCCATCAAGACCATAGACACTGCTTATGCTCACAGACACAATTTGGCCTGCCTTCTAACAAGGGTTTAGAAGAAACTTTTACATTTAGTAGAGAACAGGAGGAGATCAAAAACAGACACAAAGGAGCATGATAGGATGGCGGGTGGACTGGAGTCCGTCCGTCATCCTAACGGGAACAAGGCACCCGCCTGCCATGCGGCGGTCCCTCACCCCTGATAATGATGTGACCGCCACTGCGGCGGTCGCATCTGGCATTTTAACACTTTAACTTCAACTGCTGGCTGCAGCACCCGCCGCAATCGTAAAATGCCATGTGCATTTCCATGCACAACGTGATAGGCGCTGCGTGGTGCGTGCCACCTTGTGCATGGACATGTAGGCGGGTACTATAGGTACCCCCCAAGTGCAGCTCCCACCCCCTGGGGCCTGCAACAGGCCCCCAAAGCAAGTCCCTGCCAGCCTTTCCATGGCGGCATCGCCGTCATGGAAAGACCTTAAATTCCAAACATCATAATATATGCTAGGCACCGCCACCAGTTATGGGCCCCAGCTCTGCACAGCCATCAATCGTAACAATTGCTGACCGGCAAAAGAGAGGACACTCTAGGATGAAAAATCACTATGGAGGTCATTATAATTGCGGTGATTCCGCCACCGGCAGCCTTACGTTGGTGGACTCACTGCAATCAGCGGCCATTCTCTGCTCGCCAGATAAGGATGGTGTACAGAGTGCTGGTGGTTGGAAAGCCCACCTGCCACGGGTCCGACACAGGCAATCGTTATGATTGCCTTTTGGACCCGGAAAGCATACTTTTAATGGTGTTGGTGCCTAGCAGGCACCGTCCTCCAGATTAGGATGCTTCATCCCCGCCAGCCTGTGTATGGCGGTTCCACCGCAATTCACAGGCTGGCGGCGATGTACGTTGGGGGCCCTTAGTTGGCCCCCCTTAAGCAGGGGCATGTGAGTGTTGCACATGTGGGGTACCTATCGTGCCCCCCAACATTTTTCTGCACCATGTGACAGGCACAGCGTGGTGCCTGCTACTTAGTGCAGGAAAATGCAAAACCTTCATTTTTACCATTGCGGCGGCAGCTGCTGCAGCCTGCAGCACCCACCTCAATGGAAAACATACACAATGCGACCACCACATTGGTGGTTGCATTGCAATTTCACTTGCGGGTCCAATCCCAATCTCCGTGACGATGACGAACGGACATAAGTCCGTCTGCCATCCTAATAACCCTCTATGTTCCTCTTTAAGTCACCGCTGAAAGTAGTCACTTGTACATCTCTGTAATTACTTTCACCAATTGCTCTTACCTTCATTTTCTCATTCTGCAGGGTGAACTCAAATGAAGTTAGTACCACCTACATTATATTGATCTATTTCAAGCAATTTAAAAGATACACATTGCCACAGCAGTAACAACTTATAAAAAGGTGCCTAGCACTGACCATTTTAGGAGCCTACTGCATAAAGGGAAGTTAACATCATCCCCAAGTTTACTTTACAGTACAACCATTTAACCTACACAGTGAGGACCCATAAGTCAGTAAATGCGATTGTGTATAGATTTATTACAATATCAAAGCCAAGCTGTTTTCAAACATATGTTGTAAAATACAGAATTTCCAGTGGCAGTTTAAATATTCTAATTAGGCTTTCTTAATAACATGCAGCATACAAGACATTTAGTAATGGCAATGCAGAAAATGAGAAATAATATTTTATGATCAGAGTATGATTTGTGTTCCTCTTACATAGGCATGAGTAAATCTAAATTACCTAAACTAAGCTTACACTAAGGGGCCGATTACGATTCCGTAAAATCCCCTCTGAATAGCCGTACAGGCAATATTTCCTGTACACATTGTACACCTTAAACGTCCACGTACGTACGATGAAGTACGATCCGAATCCAAAGCAGATCTCCGTACGAATCGTACGAAAGACCATACGACTCAAAAATCCATACAAATCGCATTCGGAACACGCAGTATGCGACGTCCGTACGGATTGAAGCAGCTTTTTACGACAACACTCCGTACGACTCTTTCTATACGTGAGCCCAAAACTTCCGTAAAAGCAGATTTCAAGTCGAACTGCATACGAAATGGACCCCCCTGGGAATGCAAGTATACCCCATGTTTGCAGGGTACGGTGCATAGGGGTACGGTGCTTAGGGTTACGGTGCTTTGGGGTATGGTGCATAGGTGTATGGTGTACAGTGCGTAGGGGTACGGTGCTTAGGGGTACGGTGCATAGGTGTATGGTGCGTAAGTGTACGGTGATTAGGGGTATGGTGCGTACCCCCATGATTGCAGGGGTACGGTGGATATGTGATTGTGTGGTTCTCCGTACGAATCGCTCATACGACATTTTCCGTACGAATCGCGTTCTCGGTCCCCGGTCTGGATCATACTTGTCGGGTCGTGCAGCAAGTTTTTGATTCGTACGGTTCACCTTGAGGGTCCGTATTGTACTGATTTTTCCTTGCTTTTTGTACGGTTCGCTAAGATTCAGACATATTTTTTTCCCACGGATCGTACTACGCGATTTGGACGGATTTGTACGATTCTTACGGAAAGGCCTACGAATACGACTCCTCGTACGGATTAGTTTCCCAAATCGGAATCGACCCCTAAGTAGCACTAATTTGGAAAATCCTAGTTAGATCTAGTAAAAAAGGAAGGTGTCAGCATTGCGGAGACTTTTGTAGAACTTCTCCAAAATCAGTAATTTGAATTTTTTTAAAGCCACAGAACAGAGATGTAACAAAGAAGTCTGCATCACTCTGGCTTCCAAAGCATCTTTTGCTTCCAACCCCTGAAAATCCTTGTGCAAGTCAGAAATATTCTTGATAAACTTCTTCTAATTCTTACTATTGTCAGGAATATAGGTGCAGCGTCACCACTTTAACTTCCAACAGACTCTTCCCAGGATGCCCATCGAAAGGTGATTTTTGGCAAACCATGGACCAAATAGCCACCATTTCCATATCTATAACTAAGAAAGCTCCAGCTGTACTAGTAGCCAACTTATTCACTATGGTGGATAACTTACTAATCTTTATATTGCATAAAAATCACACCCACAGATGGAATCATTACACCAAAAATATGTCTCACTACTTCTTCATCACTAACATCTCGGGTAAGCCTAGAATTCTGTTCCCACATAGGGTCAAGGAGATATTCCATATGATAAATCTTTGGGAAAACTACACCTTGGTAGCAAGTACCATAACCGCCTCTGGACAATGTGAAAAAGGCGTGTCCCCACAACTATGATAAACTCCAGGAAGAAGAGGATTATAACCCATAAAAAATAAATTCCAAATTTCTCTTCACTTCAAATATGTGGCCACCCTCACTCTTTCCTACAAAATGATTTTCAACTGAAGACCTCTTCCCAAGAATACATAATTTCCCCGTTATGTTTCCAATCTAGGGTCAATGCTGCTTGCTTTGATTTCCCTATCAAATAGGGGGGTTTGGCAGGGGTGCCTCCTCGCCCCTTTTCTTTTTTCACTGTACACTAACGGAGTAAAGGCTCCCCAGCTATAATCAACCCTGGATGTCTCAAAGATTAATAAGGCCTGCATTCCCATCCTCCTCTATGCAAACGATGCAGTCCTAATTGCATCTACTGGCTTGGCACTCCAGAAGCTTTTAGATATATATGAGAATTGTATGCAAATTTAGATTTACAAATTAATGAGGCAACATCTTTTTTCTTTTACTGACTGGTCAGAAGGGGAAGAAAGTACCATCTTTTTATACAGCAGGGTGGAGACGGACACCTCTTATTTAGGGGTGATATTTGATAGAAAGCTATCATGGTCCCATATGGTGACAAAGAGGGGCCTAATGCTAGAAAATAGTATTAGTGCTCTATTTTCTTTTATCAAAAAGATAGGGTCGAAAACTCTAGATGATGTAGAAAAAATATACTTGGCTAAGTCCACTACAGTTGCTACTTAAAGAGCCGGTGCCTGGAGACACACTAACCATGCATCATTACAATCTATAGAAGATACTTTCTGGAAGAAACTGGTGGGTCTCCCAAAACGTTGCTCTACTTACAATTGCCATATTGAGCTGAATGTTACCTACAGGTCAGACCAGATGTGCCTGGCACCAATACTCCTAGGGCGTTCCATCTGGAGAAGGGATTTCGTTAACCTTACCCAACAATTTGTTATGGATTGTCTCACATTGGAACATGTACACAGGATCCCTTGGATCATGTATGTTAAAAACAGCTTGATCTTTTTAGGGTAGAAAGTACACCAAGTAACTGCCTGAACATTTTGAAAAAAGCAATTATATGGTGCAAGCATATCTTTAAGGGCCGATACATAACAAGGTGCAGGCCAAATACCTGACAGCCGTGACAAATCCACGCCACAGATTTATAATATTGAGGTTCTCGCTAAACCATCACGCCATCGTAACCTGAATGACCCACCAGCATATTACGATGGCGGTGAGTATCGTGGAAGACAGTGCCTGCCACATGGTGCAGGGATTAATAGGGGGCACATATGTGCCCCCAACCTGAGGCCACCGAGCCCTATGTCACTTTCTGACAGGCTTTCATGTTGGAAAGCACAACATGAAAAGCCTATCAAAAACCAACATCGTAATCCCAACGGCGGAAATTCCGTACTTAAGGGATTTAGGACTTCTAACCGCCTACATTTTAATTAGGTGGTCGGACTTCAAACCAAGGATGTCATTCGGTAAGCCTCCGAGTCGACGATCAGTTGAAGGCTTACATCCTATTTAGGCCCCATATCTCTTTACATATGAGTGCTGATAGGCTCTTTTTGCAATTTTCTCACACTCTATGGGGCACATGCATCATTCATACATTTTGCATTTCTTAATTTGCGAAAAATACCGAATCGCAAATTAAGAATTGCAAAATGGTATGCATCATTTTTTTGGCTTTTCATTTGGGATTCGGTAAAAATCGCAATTTTTACCGAATTCCAAATATGTAGCGAATTCCTAAGTGCATTTTCGCAATTCCCATTGATTCCTATGGGCCAAAAGGCCCATAGGAGTCAATTGGAAGGCATTTCCAAATTCGCAATTTGTTGATGCATTCCAAGGGTGCAGGGGGGGGTCCAAAGGACCCCCCCTGCACCCCTGAAATGCATTTGAAAGTGCATGTTTCACACACACATGCCCTAAGGACATGTGTGTCTGTAACATGACAGTGTAAAAAATGATTTTTTTTGCATTTTGAAACATTTTCGCAAATTACCACGAGGGTCAACCTCGTGTTAATTTGCACTTCCAATTTCAGAATTCGCTTTTTTTTTTTAATTGATGCATTGCATTTAAGGAATCGCACAAATGCGATTCCTTAAATGCATTCGCATTTTTTAGAAATGCAAAAAAATGCGAATTCTGAAAAATAGTTTGATGCATCCCAAAAAGGTATTTAGGAAGTGCAAACGGCCGAATTTACCGATTCGCACCGTTTGCACTTCCTAAATAGGTTGATGCATGTGCCCCTATCTCTTTATTAGCCACCTTCTTCTATGTATCATCTTCATACACATTTTTCTATTCTTCTTACTTTTACTCTGATTACTGGGTCTGGCTCTGTTTACCTTTCTGATGTTTTCATTGCACTTCCTTTTTAGATGTTCAGTGGTACACTATCAGACACCTACTCACTGACACCCCTTTTTCAATTTTTGTCTGCTTTCATCAAATTCTATGCACTTGTGTCCCCCTTTCCCATGCCCCACATTGTTTATGTTTCTCTTGCTGCACTCCTGTCTGCATAATTATCTGTTTCTGTGCTTCTTCCGTGTGCTTCTTAAGGTCTTACTCCTTCTCTCTGCCTTTGACTCACCCTTCCTGTTTTCTTTCTCCCTTCTCACATTCCGTATCCCTCAGGAGACCCTCTTTCAATTTCCATGTGTTTATCTTATTGTCATTCCTCATATTTTCCATTTCTGAATAGAGTGTGTTTCTCTGGCTGTAAGTTTTGTCACTCTCATTTTCAGAATCGGTCTCATCCCTATATCATGTCATCTTTTGTCCATCTCACCCATTTCACCCCTGTATCTATAATGATCTGTTTCTGTTACTTCCTATTTTACCCTTGTCTCCTCCCTTCTTTTTAGAATCCTTAGCAGTCTTTCTGTCTCTGTTTCTATACACCACCCTCCACCTCTCTGTCTCTCTCTGTCTCTCTCTAAATATGTGCTGACATAACTTATGAACAACTCGTTTCCTAGACCCAGTAAGCACAGCTTGGAGAAATATATCACAATAAGAAACAATCTTATTTATGATTCCACAATCATTTTCCTTTACTCATGTTTAGATTCTTCAAAAAATCTTTTTTAACTTCTTTAGAAAATCTTTGCTAATACAGAGACCACTCCTGTATTTCAAGAAAACAATATTTTCATTCACTAATAACAATTTTTTATCAACACATTTGTTATTTGTGAACCATGGTTCAAGGGTGCCTGGATTCTAAGGAGGAGAGTTTTTGAGCAGGAAGGGTAACTTTCCTGCACAAAAACAATCCACTGAGGCATTTTCCTCTTTTTATGTGTTCTGCGGTATGCAGATAACCTTGCATGGCTTCATAAATCTCATTTTGGGCTTGAGCCACAAATGCATCACGTTGCATGGTGCAAGAATGATGCAACCCCCCCACTCATAAATAAGCCCCTAAATCTACAAAAATATTGACTAAAGAATGTTGATGTAATAATATAGATGTATGAAATATTGCCTTTATACAAATAAAAAATAAAATATTTTATATTAAATACGAAATTTTATATTAACAAAATAAAAAATAATAATATTCATTTTGATAAAACATAATAAATAAACTGAATAAAAAAGATAAACATATAAACATATAAACATATAATTATGTATACATAAATATTTACTTTAAAACAATAAAAAAACAATTATTTTTAATCCATGATACAAGTTTAAGATTATGTAAACAAATATATATCAATGATTTAAAATATAAAAAACGAAAATCTATGATAAATTAAAACATTAAACTATTAAAAAATATTTAAACTTACATTACACAATAAAGTAGGTGCAACTGTAGGGAAAGTGTTGGATAGCCGAGGGGTAAAAATAACTATTCCCACTCCAGTGAGTGCAACAATAGGGAAAGTGTTGAATAGCGGAGGGGTAAAATGTACTATTCCCACTCGAGTGAGTGCAACAGTAAGGGAAGTGTTGGATAGTGGAGGGGTAAAAATTACTATTCCAACTACAAAGAGTGCAACAGTAGGGAAAGTGCTGGATAGTGGAGGGGTAAAAATTACGATTCCAACTCCAAAGAGTGCAACAGTAGGGAAAGTGCTGGATAGTGGAGGGGTAACAATTACTATTCCCACTCCAAAGAGTGCAACAGTAGGGAAGGTTTTTGTATGTTGGAGTGGTAAAAATGACTATTTCCACTCTACTGATTGCAACATTAGGATAAGTGGTGGATAATGGAGGGGGTACATTTTTTATTCCCACTCAGGTGAGTGTAACAGTAGGGAAAGTGTTGGATAGTGGACGGGTACAATTTACTATTCCCACTCTAGTGTGTGCAACAGTAGGAAAAGTGTTGAATAGCGGAGAGGCAAAAATATTAAAAATTGAAAACAATTATAAAACTAAATAAATAGTTATTGAAAAAAATTAAATCAAATATACTAAATATATAAAAAGAAAATATATTATAATACTAATTACAAATAACAAATACCTACACATATTATATAAAATAAAATAATCAATAAATAATTCTTTTAAACTGTAAAATATTTACGAACAAAAACATTAATTAATACATAAATGCATTTATTTTATTTCCTACCCAATCACACCACACCAATAACAACACAACTTCCATAATTACCATAAATAATAATCAATTAAAAAAATTATATTAATAAAAAAAACAATAATTAACTACACGCATTAACACTCTATTCTCCACCAACACACACCTAAATTAAACTATAAAATAATAAAACAAAAATTACAACTTATTTTTGAATGAAAATCCATTACTATTAACAACTAATCATTAAGTAATTAAAACCCACCCTGTACCCCTTTAAAAGTAAAAAAAAACACATAAAAATAAACAATTACCAAAAATAAATATCAAATAATTAACATTCATAACAACTACGTACTAAATTAATTAATCACAATTAATTCCCATCCATTACCAGTATAAACACCACAACACACACCTAACATAATTGCCATAATCTCTTCTTCATCCTTTGTTTGTCATAATGAGCTGAAACTATTTTACCTAGAGGATCAATCAATCAATCAGTGACACTTATAAAGCGCGCTACATACCCGTATGGTCTCAAGGCGCTGGGGGGGGAGGGGGGGGGGGGTGCCGCTACTGCTCGAACAGCCAGGTCTTCAGCTTCTTCCTGAAGGAGAGGTGGTCTTGGGTCAGGCGCAGGTCGGTCGGGAGGGAGTTCCAGGTCTTGGCGGCCAGGTAGGAGAAGGACCTTCCTCCTGTAGTCGCTCTTCGGATGCGGGGGCCGGCGGCGAGGGCGTGGTTGGCTGATCGGAGGTGGCGTTTGGGAGCGTAGAAGTTGACTCGGCTGTTGAGGTAGCTCGGGCCTTGGTCGTGTAGGGCTTTGTGTGCGTGGGTGAGGAGGCGGAAGGTGATTCTTTTGTTGACGGGGAGCCAGTGAAGGTCTCTCAGATGTCCGGAGATATGGCTGGTTCGTGGGATGTCGAGGATGAGTCTGGCTGAGGCGTTCTGGATCCGCTGGAGTCTCTTCTGGAGCTTGGCGGTGGTACCGGCGTAGAGGGCGTTGCCGTAGTCCAGTCGGCTGGTGACGAGGGCCTGGGTGACGGATTATATTAGGTCGCGCCCTGTTATGTTTTGGTTGAAGGTTTGGCAAAGCACTGCAGCCTCCCTGACTAGGGAAATTATAGTTGATTGTTTAAAAATGCGACAAGGGTGGAGACATACCCTGGCTTGCAGAAGTGAAGGCTAGTTTAACTAGAATAAACCTGAGATATATTTTTTATAACAGAGACCAGTTAGATGGTATCAATAAAAGGACTATTCCAGATGCCATATATAAACATTATGGGGACTTAAGATATGCACAAGAGCTTTCTAAAACTTCAGTCGCACGTTATATATCACTGGTAGTTGACGGGGTCCTCCGACTTATTCACCAGCTGGTTATCTTTTAAGGGACATTACTCGCTGGGAATGAGGTTTGCTCTTTCGCCTTAGGTCGGGTGCAGTAAAATACCTGTTGTGCTTTCCCCTAGGTTACCAACCTAGTATTGAGGAAATGCTGTACCCTCATGGCAACCCAGGCAAGCAAACCATGTTGCATTTTCTGTTCTTCTGTAATTTTTATCAAAGGTACAGTAAACATCTCTTTATGCCAATTTTTAGGGCCAATGGCAGAATCGATTTTAAGGTTGCCTATGGGACTATCCTCCAACTTCACCGGAAAGACTTAACATTTCGAGTTTGTACTTTTTTGAAAATGGCCATTCGTTCACGTGCATCAATGAACTCCTGATAAATATATTGGATAATTTATTTTTAGCTGATTCCCTTCTGCTGCTATTTCTATTTGCACTTTGCACTTTGTCACTTTATTAAACAACGCTGTTATATTTACAACTTGAAACATCCCTGCTGTTATTAAAACTATTTGTACTTTGTTCTTTGGCATTTTATCATCTGATGATGTTATATTTATAATTCACTATATTTGTGATCATTTTTAAATGTGAGAAATTATTAATTTTGTGAGAATTGTTTGTGCTTTTATGGATTGTGTATGTCCGAAAAAAGATTCTTGAATTCTTGAGAATTGCCATTATAAATGTTTAATTCATTAAATTAATATCAATTAACAAATAATTATTAATAAATAATTAAAATAAACTTCTTAACACCCTTTACCCCTATAAACACCAAACCACACACACAATTAATTACACAATGACCATAATTAATTACCAATTAATTAGTTACAATTAATTAGCAACCAACTATTAATTCTTCAATTAAAAATAAATTACTTCCCACCCTTTACACCTATTAACACCAAAACACACACCTAAAATTAATTACACAATTACCATAATTATTTTCAAATTAAATAATAATAATAATAATTATTATTATTAATTAACAACACATTAATAATTAATTGATAATAAATTACTTTACACATTTAACACTATAACATCTCAATTAAACAAATATTAATAAATAAGAAATAATGAATTAATATAACTAAATTACTTCCCACCCTCTTCCCCCATAAACCCACAACCTGCAACGGAACTAAAACATTCAAATGAAAAAAATAACTAATAAATATAAAAAATGTAATACATATATGAAGGATACAAACAATTCTTATACAAAAAACATACATCACATACATTTTAAACATATACTAAAATACATAACAATAATTAAAACAATCTATATTTTTATCAACTATGTTTTTGTAAACGATAATAACACTTCTATATTTTTAAAATGGATATTACTAGTTTATATTCTTGACCATAATATTCCCGCCGTCGATATTTCTGAACCACAATATTTCTGACTCGATATTTGTGCAACTCGATATTTTAAACACGATATTCTGTCTGCACACCGCTCACCATGTCTGGTAGAAAACATTGATGGGGTAATCACGATGTAAGGCGGAATCACTTCCGCCTGACACTGACTTGGTCATGCGACCGACCGTCACCCGGTCAGCGGTCCCGACCACCCCATTAGGATGTTCATTGCATTCCTATATTTCACTATGGGAGCATGCAATATGGCCACAAACCGGCTGTAATGCATGTCCCCAGAGTGAGATGGGAGGTGCAGTTTATCCTGGTACCAGGTGGCAGGCACCTCAAAGTGCCTGCCACAAGGTTCAGAGATCAACAGGTGGGCACCATTGATGCCTCCTCGCCCTCCAACCAGAAGCCGTGAGCCAAAGGGTGGGCCCGGCTGGGAGATCCCGTAACATGCTTTCTGAAATGGTTTCTATGTCGGACAGGTATGAACAGGACAGGTATGGAAGCCATGTCGGAAAGCATGGTCGTATCTCAAGGGTGGAAAGAGCCATCTTTGAGATTACAGGCCGTACTCCAACTGGCAAACGGGCTCTCTGAGCCTGTCGGAAGCCAGCCGGAATGACCAGTCAGATTCCTTTCCCACTGCCTCCATCAAAATGATGTGGTCAATGTGGCCCTTAAGGCTACAACCATAGGTCAGAGCCTTTACGAGCTGCATCGTAATCGGCCCCTTTGAATCTATTGAGAGTCTATGAAGTATTTCTCTGTACACGCAACCACATACAGCTACCATATTGATGGTGTAACAATTCTGGTAATAAATAAAAGACCCATCCTTTGACTTAGTGAAATTCATGAAAAAAACTAAAATTATTATCAGGCTATTTCCAAACAAACTCCACTACTGTGCTATCATACTGCTATGTCTCCACCAACATGTTTTCTGCTCTGCCCACAGAAACAAACTTTGGGGGTTGTTTAGATGGGCTGCTGGTTCAACAGAGGGTGGAGACTATCTATCTATCTATCTATCTATCTATCTATCTATCTATCTATCTATCTATCTATCTATCTATCTATCTATCTATCTATCTAGCGATCTATCTATGGGCCTTATTACGACTACGGCGGTCCATGGGACCGATGTAGTTGTGGTGGCAGTCCGACCACTGCTACACTGCGTGACCACCCACAGTATTATAAGTGTGGTGGTCGGACCACCACTGAACAGCTGCTACCACCGCAGGTCAAGGATCCTACGTCAGTCTGGCAGTAGTTCAAGCCCAATATAGGCTTGCGGTTCCTCAGCTGCACCGCCATGCATATTTTAAGTGGCTTCTCTGCTGCCCTTTTTCATGGCAGTCGCACCGCCAAAAGAATAGTGGTGGTGAGACAACAAAGTCAATCCTACAGAACCCCTTCTTGCCCTTGTGCATGGGGGTGAATTCATGTGCCCCCCTGTAGTTTTACAAAACAAAGTTTCCTGCTCGGGGAGGAATGTACAGCATGGTGCTATCCTTCCCAAGCAGTAGCGTGCATTGGCGGTCCCATGGTGGTGCTGTTTATGGCTCAAAATGAGGTTTTAAACAGCAGCACCTCTGGACCACCATGCCGCCCACCCATCCGCCAGACCACTAAGTTACTTGGAATCATGTGGGTGGGCGGAGGTGACTTTTGACAGTCCGGCAGCGAACCAGTGGCATGCTGCCTGCACCAGGACCAATGAAACTCGTAATCTTTCCATCCACCCATCCATCCAACCATCCATTTAGTTTTGGGTTTTGTGGATTGCTCAGTTACCCTCCATTGGTATCCTGGTGATGGGACTGCTAGCTACATAAACCAAAAAGATTAAAAGGTGAACAAACAAGGGGCATGTTTTTGAAATTAGTGGCGATGGCAGTGCAGCAAGTCACCTAGCTGTGCTGCTCTGTATCACTGGGAGAGGGCAGGAATGAGCAGTATTAATCCTGTACGGCATTCTCCTGTCCTTTACCCTTGCGATGGTACCATTTTGGCACTCTAGCACCAAAGTAGGCACCCTTGCACCCTGGTGCAAGGGTGCCTCCATTGCATGCAGGATTGTTTTTGTGCAGCAAGGGGCACCTTTCTGCACAACAAGAATCCTGAGAGGCTTTTTCTCTCTTCTGTGTGTGCTACCAAATAAGGAAGACAAATAACGATATCTTATGGGTCCTTGTAAATCTGGGAATGCATCAAAAAACATGAGAATTGCGTCAGAACATCCACCACAACACCCAAGGAAAGCCTCCATTGCGCAGGGTAAAGCATTGTAGCAATTTGCAATACTTTGCCTGGATCCAGATTTTTTAAGTCATTCAAAGCCAAGCAATGTGGCTTTATAATATGACTTAGAGGCTTGGGTTACGCATCTACCACTGTGTTTGGTGCAAACATGATGCAAGCCTCTCATAAATATGCCTCCAAGTGTTGAGTTTTTTCCCCCTAAATGCTGGTACAGAAGAAGCATGGAAACCAGGGTTGATAAAACTAAAAGAGCTCCATGCCTTATCCTGTAGGGAGATAGCTAGTTTACAGTGAGAAGATCACCAATGTCTCAACAGCTAATACAACTTGAAAAGGTTGTGTAATTTTGGCCATAATTGTATTATGTTGGATACCAGAAGCAAAGAGGGTTTGAACTTAGATTGTTGGGTGACATGGAGCCTGTTAAGGGTGCAAAGATTACTAGGCATATATTAGTGATGGGGATGTTTAGCAAAAGACCTGCTGCTGCATTTTGAACAGTGTGCACTAATTAGGAGGGTAAGTCTAAGTATAAATAGTGGGCATGGATCACTGCTTTACAATGATGAGATAGGAAGTATAGATAAACATTTCAATGAGATGTAAGGTTGAAGAGACTTTCAAAATTTAAATGCGAATAATAATTGCTTGTTGTACCACATGCCTACATTTGTCTCTGAAGTGGAAGGCTAGCCCATTCCAAAGCCACCACTGTTGAATTGTAGAATTGTAGAATGTCAGTATTTTTGATAGTTTGAGGCAGTTAGAAGTAATACAGCTGCAAAAGTTGCTTTATATGTCCAGGTAGTTTTTCATGATATACATGGTGGTAGGGAATGTCACTCGCATATGGCAAAAATGTAAAAACTTCAGGAGTGGGCTAATTCTTCAAGTGAAGAGATCTAGACATCGAAAAGAGTGACATTTAAGGAGGACCCTTGAGTGATCCCTTAATTAAGATTCAGAGGAGCAGAAGAAAAAGGAAAAATAGAAGTAGATTGGGTACGATGGTTTAAAAGGGAGGAGAGTGACTTAATGATGGAAATACATACACCAAGCTCCTGTAGGTGGCTAAGAAAATTGCTGAATGTCCATGGAGAGCTCTAACAGGATATACATGTTAAAATATAACTCCAGGCAGTAAAGATCTGTCTTTTCATACCTATATGTGCTTCTATATGTTAATGTAAAGATGTCACCTCTTACATTGAATTTGCAGTAGTTTGTGCCGTTAATGTTATTGTAATTTTACATTCTAAATTAATTCAGGGTCAAATTACTACATAATGCTCTGTTGTAAGGCAAAATATTAGACGACTAGACTATTCAACAAACATAAAAACAAATATATAGAGGTATACTACAATTTCATAAGTCTAGACAGACACTGACTTTTGACAAATATTCGATATACCTCAATCTCAATACGAACTATTAAAAACAATACATTTAAATACAATAAAAAATGGTTTATGTAAAAAGATCTATTGTATAGTTTTGGCAGAGACAGCATGAAATAAAACATACTACCTCGTATTTGACATAAGTGGATAGTGTAATACATTGCACTCAGAAGTAGATGGATGAATAAAAAGATTTATGTAATTGCTTGTGAACTTTGAACAAGACAAACATTTCTTACTGCGCAAAATAAACGTCTATGTGTTAGAGGACATAGATGCATAGGAGCTAACAAAATATATAATACAATGTCAGATTCTATTATCAATTAACCCTATCAACAGCCAAACAACATGTGCTGTAGTTGTTGCCATCTAGCGGAGGCCATGCAGAAGTCATGTAGCCAAGATGGCAAGATGGGGTCTGAGTGAGAGGTCGACTGCTCACCAGCTCCGAGGCTCCAGCTTTAAAGAAAGTTTGTTAAAGTTAAGGCCTGCTCACACGAATGCCTCCCTGTCTTCACATAGATGGAGTAAGTGAGGTCTGAAGGAACGGAATTGAGAAAAACCGACTATGATACTGTAGTCACTTGGATTGACACTTGGATTTGACACTTGGATAGGATTCGGAGCGAGGAGGGATTTGATGGTCGAGGATTGAAACGGAAATAAAGCGGACTATAATCTTGGCAGTGCATTACGGAGGAGGGGAAAACAGACAAACGTGAGTCAAAACTAACACCCAGTTTTAAAACGCTGTACTGAATTCTCTACTCCCCGTCAGCCTTTCAGCCTTTGTGTCCGCTTGCTGCCGCTTGCTGCTGCCTGCAGCGGTCGCTGTGTTCTCTTACCGTCTCTCACCGCTACTTCTCCCCGCTGCCTTCTGCCCTCTAGCTCCGATAATCCTGGCCTTCTCATTGGTTTTTTTCGCTGCCTTTGCAGCCTTTGTCTTCATCATCGCCCCTGAGCCGTAAGCCTCTAGCCTCTGCCTTGCGGTCATCCGCTGGTATCCTTTGCTCGCTGTGCCGTGCAGGACTCGCTGCTACTGAACGTCATCTGCGTCATCTGCGCACTGGTGTTGCGCGGAGTTAAGGTCCGCGTTTTCTGTTGCCAGGCAACACTCATCCACATCCACGCCCACGCCCACGCCCAAAACAAAAGTCATACCGGAGCCATACCAGCCTTAACTCTCGCAGTCCCGTGAAATAGGGATATCTGGGATAAAAAACATTTTCAACAGCAGACCACTGCTACAACGACAGACGACTTGTGTGGGCTTGTGTTGGGAAGGATCATTTAAAAAAAAAACAATAAATAGCAACAAAGCAAAACAAATAGGGCAACAAGGCAACAAGGCACCTAAAGGGCTTACTGAATAAGGCAACAAGGACAGCAAGGACAACAAAATGATAAATAAAATACAAAATAACAACAAACAAATAAACAAACAAATAAATAAATAAATAACAAATAATAACAAATAACAGGCAACAAGGCAACAGGACAAATAAGGCAGCAAGGCACCTAAGGTTCCTAAGGGGCACCATCAAAGACTTAGAAATTGCGACGGAAAAACTGAGAGGTGGTCAATAGGTTTCAGAGACCTCCCCCATGACAATCCTATCAAAAAATGTAATACAGATATGATTAGCAAAATTTTTTCTCTCATCTACCAAAACACATACTGCGCATGCAGCGCTATGGTCGAAAACTACAACCTCTATAAGCCCTACAACTATTGCAATAACTAGTAGGACTGGAATAGCACCCGGCTTGAATCGACCTGAAGTAGCCATAGCAATAGCAATTGCAAGTAATAACAGACAAGTAAGAATAAGAAAGAAAACGACAAGAGAGACAAGAGAGATAACAACTGCACCTCTAGGCAACAAACCAACGGAGGTTATTGTAGAATTGGTCAAAAAAAAGAAGAAGAACGCTAGACGCTCGTTCGGACCAAGGAAAGTCTTTCACGCAATAATTTAAACTGTGTCTACAACAAGGGACGTAACACAGAGAAGGGGTAAAGGCGAGAGGACCAAGAGGTACAGAACTACAGATCAAATGATGGAACAAACCAGCTCTCAGAAGGAGATAACCAAAATCCAGAAAGCGTCAGAAATGACAGAGGTACAGACAAATCAAGGTGAAATAACTCTAAAAAACACAGGTATAGAGGACAGAGAAGACATCCCGAAACAAGAAACAGGGAGTGGCTCACAGAAACTAATCTATAACAATAGTACAACTAGGAGAATTGAGACAAGAGGATCCAAAGCAAAAGAAGATAAAACAGACAAGATAGATAAAACCAGAAAAGAAAGTCACGAAAAACAAAAAAGTAAAGAAAGCAAGGAAAAAAATAAGATTAAATGCACAAGTCAAAACGAAAATGAGAAAGAAAAAGAAAAAAAAAAGGAAGCAATAAAAGCGAAAAAAAGAAACATAAAAAATTAAATAACTGCGAGTACAGTGATACTAAGGAAGACAGTGAAGATAATAAAGACACAAACACTGACGAGCAGTTAGAACTTATGGATAAAAACGCAAAACGTCTACAAACCATCAAAGATCTAAAAGCAGCAGCTAAAATGACCGGACAACCAGGGGAGAACCAACCTAGGATCTCTACTATATTCAGCCTACTTCCTCGGGAAAATTCAAACGTAGGTAGGAAAAATGGAAAACCCCAATGTACTTTGTCAGATACCCAAAGTCTTGAATTAGATCCAAACCATGAAGAGCCAGCAAACGACCTCCCTCCTGGAAAAGGAATCAAAGCAAAACATGTCAGCAATGATATCGAAACCGTGGAAGCATTAGAAAATGTGATCTTACAACATCAGCCTCATGATAACGAATCTACTAAGGCAATATCTATGAGCAAAGACAAATTGGAATCAGAACAGTCTTGCACGATAATACAACCCTGCCGCTCGGGGACGTCAAATGAAGAATCTGCTGATGAGGGGGATTCTGATATATACGAAAACGGACTTTCAATCTCCGGTGACACAACAGAGAGCAATGGAACGAGCGATGATCAAGAACCGGATGCTACCACCATAGTGGCCCCAGACCACCCCGATGAGAAGGAAACAAATGAGTCAAGGCAAAACAATACTCCCGAAAAAAAGAGGTGATAAAAGGAAGACAAAATATAGGAGAGCTCAAAGACCAATCTATGATGAAACCACTGATCAGGGTAGCAATTCTGAGCAAGTCAAAGCTAAGAAAAGACATACAAAGAAAAACTCAACTCCTAAATCAGATGGGAGACCCCATCATAAACAACTGACCAACGAAGGAGGAGGAACTGAAAGTATGGATAAAGATTGTATAAGATTAGAAAACCATTCAGAAACATCCCTGAGCGATGTCCTCAAGTCTATAAAGCACTTTCATGCGGATTTGAAAACAGATAATCAACGCAATCATGTGGCAATTCAAAAACTACAGGGCTCCATCCAAAAAATCGATAATACTTGCTCAGAAATAGTGGACAGAATGAAATCAATTGAAACTCGTACAGAGAATCTCGAGTCAGATGTACTCAATATACAAACTAAGGAAAAGCAACAGTCAGGCATAATCAACGATCTTATGACCAAAGTGGAAGACATGGAAAATATAGGAAGGAGAAACAACCTACGAATTCTGGGAATTCCAGAAGGAGCAGAAGGAAATGATCCAAAAGGGTTCATATCGGAATTCTTAAAGACAGCCCTCCCAGAAATACAATCGTGGGATCTAGAGAGAGATTCAAAGGGCTCATCGCTTTCCCCTGACAGCCCCGAAATACTCACATAAGGCAAACAAATAACCAAGAGCTTTGCTGGTCCACTTTGGGAATTTTCTTTTGAGAGAAATTATCTACGATATTGCCAGACCAACTAGTAAAAGAGAATTCAAAGGAATCAGCTTCTTCGCACGCCCCAACTTTGCTCATGCGACAGTAGAACGCCGGTGGAGGCTGCGACAACTTTTTGCCCCTTTTGAAAAAATAGGTGCCACCGTACATCTACAAAACCCTGCACGTCTAAAAATCATTTATAAGGGATCTACTAAAAGCTTTACAAGTGAAATCTTGGCAGAGTCATATCTAAAAGAACTTACCAAGACTGGCTCTCATTGCTCCCCGAAAATCACAACTAATCCTAAAGCGTAATTAAAGACAGAGACTATAAATCTCCGATATGATGTTAAACCTAAAGGACTTAATGGTTCCTCAAGTATAATTGGGCGGGAGGTGGATGAAAAGCGAATGAGGTAATTCTCTACCCTTTGCTTTCCCATCTCTTCTTCATACTTTTGAACTGAATTCGAATAGAGTAGGAATAAATAGTCGTATATTTGTAAGAACACTTACCTACTAGTATATCGGGCCATCTAAGTTATAGATGCTGGGTCTCGGAGAGGGCAGGAAAAACCGGACCGCCCAGACACACACACTTGGGGGAACCATGACCCAAGATGCCTCAAGTAAGGGGGGGAGGAAGGGAGAGGGTGGAGGGGGGGTGGGGGGGAGGGGGTGAGGCTCACCCAGCTTACATTACTAACTACTAATAAAATTACACATACTAGTAACTTTTCGTCAAGGCCACAAATACAACTTAGACAGCCAGTATACTCGGAAAAAAATCCCAAATTTCGATGGCCGCACTAAAAACTGTTTCCGCTAATATCTGTGGATTAAATGATATACGTAAAAGACAAAACGTAGCTATAGCTCTCCGATCAATTGGAGCCAATATCATTTGCCTCCAAGAGACGCATATAGTAGGACGGGAAATAAAACTATTACAAACTTTGGGGTACACATTGATCACAGCCACAACACAAGCTACTAAAACCTGCAGTGTTGCTATCCTGGCATCAGATAAAGTAATTAAATTTCCCCGCACTGCAGCAGATAAATTCGGGAGATGGGTGATCGCCGAATGCATCTATGGGGCTGGGAAGCGCATAACTATCTGCTCCATTTATGGATATGTTACTGACGATCCAGATCTCCTGGAATTTATCACTAACAAATTATCCAACTGGCCACTACCGATTGTTATGTGCGGGGACTTTAATCTAAACCTACCGTCAAATTGGACCTATGACCAAAACTTCAAATATAATGGTAGGAAACCTAGGGTGTTTAGGGAATTTGTAACACTATGTAAAACACAGGGATTAACAGATTTATGGCAATTTAAGTTTCCCCAAAATACGGGATACACCTATTTGTCACATCCCCATCAAACATTCTCAAGATTGGATTATATGCTAGTTTCAAATACTATTATTACAAAGTGCCACTTGGAAAAACTCCCTATGGTGTTCTCGGATCATAACCCCTTACTTTTAACAATAGATATTGATAGAATACAGCAAGATCAGGTTAATTGGACATTTGAAAGGACACTATTAATGAACGAAAAATACTGCCAAATGATGGAAAATTGGATACCAGAATTCCTGGAAGATAATATAGGCAGTACATCCTTAGATGTGGTCTGGGACACACTTAAAGCTGCTATTAGGGGTGAAACAATCTGATTTTCTATAAGATATAACAAGGAGAAAAAACAAATAATAACTGAATTAAATAAGAAACTAGCCGAAGCGGAGGAGGAACTTGTAAAAACTGTTGTAGCGGGTCAAAACACTGACAGTGTATTACAAAAGGTGTCAATAGCCAAAAACAGAATAATTGAAATCTTTGCTACAAGAGCTATTGACAAAGCTACCTCAAATAAAAAAAAGGCATATGAATTAAATGAACAAATAGGGCACCATTTAGCTATCCGTGCAAGAAACCAAAATATCATCAATACTATAAAAGAAATCAAAGATAAAAATAATCTATTAACGCAAGACCCAGAAGCAATAAAAACAGAATTCCAGGCATACTATCAAAATTTATATACAGAGACTGATAAAAATCAACATCTAATCAACACATACTTAGACCAAGAATCGAGACCTAAATTCTTACAAAATGATTATGACAGCCTTGAAGCTATACCCCAATGGAATACTCACGGCCCTTATGATTCAAGTATTTATAATGGGAAAACCACCAAAATCCTGGTCAATGGCAAAAATAGTAATCTTCCCCAAAAAAAACAAGGATCCAACTGAACTCGGATCATACCGCCCCATAACTTTGATTAACTGCGATTCAAAAATGTATTCTAAGATGTTAGCCACCTGATTAGCCCCGATCATCCATAAAATCGTATCGGTACGACAACATGGATTTGTCCCCGGTCGCTCAACTTCAGATCATATACAAAGGGTGATTACATTATTCAATATAACAGAGGTTAAGGGAGACCCTATGGCACTTATATTATTGGATGCAGAAAAAGCATTCGATAGGGTCTCCTGGCAATATCTTTGGAAAGCCACGATAAAAAGTGGAATCAGAGAGCAATTCATCAATGCTATTCAGAGTTTATATTATAAACCAGAAGCCGTAGTGATGATAAATGGAGGAATGACGGGCAAGATTAAAATAACTAGGGGAACCAGACAAGGATGTCCATGCTCACCCTTATTATTTGCAATATTCATCGATCCCTTTATTAGTAAACTAGAATGTAATCAAAATATTTTACCAATAAAAACACTGAACGGAAATACTAAAATATTAGCTTACGCTGATGACATCGCGATCACCACAAGCAATCCATATGTTACAATAAAGCTGTTAGAAGGAGAGGCCCTACGGTTTGGAGAAATCTCTGGGTATAAATTAAACGAAAACAAAACCCAGATAATAATCAACAAGAATATAAACTTAAGCAATGAAAGAATGGTTAGAAATGCTACATATCTCGGCTTTAATATCACCTCTAATCTGGATGAACTTGTCAAAATCAATATAGATCCCCTCCTAAAACAAACATCGGACAGCTTGAGCAGACTAAATAATTTACATTTAACTCTTATAGGGAGATGCAATGTAATTAAAATGAGTTATTTACCGAAGTTTTTATATTTTTTTCGCACTATATGTTTAAATTTCGATACACTAATATTCAAACAAATCGAAACACTTTTTTCTCGATTCATATGGGGATATCAAAAGACACGTCGAGCATATAAGCACATCTCACTTCCAAGAATGAGAGGGGGTCTTGCAGCCCCAAATCTTAAAATATATTGGTGGGCTTCATTGTTGAGCTTCAGCAAAGGCTTACTTATGTCGGATGATTCTCGGATTATTGAAGGGGACGTCCCCTCTCCGTGCAGACCTATTCTGGGAGCAGAAACTGGTGATCATTTATGGTGACTAGCATACGACGATCACTTCAAAAAAAGTCCGATTTAAAACACTGTTAGGTATCTACAACGCTTGGTCTAACATCCGGAAATTACTAGGAATAGGCAGATACTCTCATTATACTAATCTCATCCGAAATTACAACCTCCCAGGAATATTTCATGATACATGCACGATCAGATGGATCAATACTGGGATTACACATTTGGGGGTATTCTTTTCACCATTGGCCATTAAATCTTTTGAGGAACTAAAGATGGAATTTGGGCTTGAACATAGGGATTTTTTTAAAAACCTCCAAATTAGAGATTTCATAATAAAAAAAGGGGGAGGCAGGGCCGAGTTTCATAAAGTTCCAATTATAGAAGATATTATAGGCAAGACCCCTATGAAAATAGGAGATATTTATAAAACTTTAATCTCACTGCTACCAGATGATCTGGATAGACATAGTCTTAAATGGCAAAATAAACTAAATATCACTATAGACGGCGTACAATCAGCATTTCAACTCTGTCAAACATCACTAATATCTACGAAATTACAGGCTCAATATTATAAGACTTTCTTTCAACTATATTACACACCGTCTCAGATTGCCAAATGGAGTATGGGTAAAGGTACGAATTGTCCAAAATGCGCTACACATGCCGCCGATATAGTACATATATTTGCCACATGCCATTCACTAACTATTATCAGATCAGAAATTTCTATATTTCTTTCTGAAATTTTTCAAAGTCCAATCGTTATCATGAAAACAGAAATAATGTTGGGATTAGAACAAGGTCTAAGATCCAGGGAAACACAGGTTTTGATATCCATATCTATGGCCATCTTTAGGATCTGTTTGGCAACTGGATGGCTGGATCCAACGCCTCCGCAACAGTGGCGATCAAGACTTCTAGCTAGCTATAGCCTAGAAATAGCTATATACAGGAGGAAGGGGATACATAAGAAAAAAAGGGGTCTCGAGATTTGGGGCCCCCTAATTAATTGGCTGCAAAATAACGAATAATGATAGGCAACAAGTAACTTATAAGTCATGTGAAAATAACATGATTTAATAGCATGCAAACGAATGGACGAATGAGTATGGAAATAGAAAATAAATATCCCTAACTTTTATAATTAATGGACTTAATATTCTAGCTACTTTTCTTTTCTTCTCCTTTCCCTTTTTCTTTAACAATGTGCTAGTATGTCATTCATCATATGTTACCATATTTAGCATGAACTAGTGAAATAAGTGTATATATTTATGTTTTCGTAATGAAATTCTTGACCAAAAAAGTGTATAAGCTGGCTGGGCATGGGTGGGGAGGGATTAAAGTTGGGAAGGGACTAATGCAAAAATGTACTGAATAAAGAACTGTTTAAAAAAAAAAAAAAAAAAAGAAGTCATGTAGCCTTTCCAAATTAAAAACCTATGTTCATTGTTGAAAGGCATTTCAAAGATGGTGTTGATTTAATTCCATTTTACCATTATGTTGCAACTTTCTATTGATTCAACAATTTATTTGGAGTGTTTGGTTCTCTAAATCTTACCACTCAACCCTCAGGCTCAGCGGGTGGAAATTCCAGCCTTCTGGAAGCCTTTTTAAAAAAAAACAACCTGGATCCATAAGAACCTGGAAATTATAGGCCAATAGCTAGGATCCCCTTTGGTGCCAAGGTAATTGAGAAACTACTAAATAAACAGCTTACCCAATATATTAATAAAGCGGACATCCTTGATCCCTCTCAGTACGGTGTCTGTGAGGGGCACGGTACCGAAACAGCCTTGCTGATGGTGGTGGAAGAGCTCAGGAGTGTGCTGGACGCCGGGGGGAAGGCCGCCTTGATCTTACTGGATCTCTCTGTGGCCTTCGATACGGTGAACCACAGTACACTCCTGGACCGACTAGCAACAGCAGGAGCCCACCAAGATGCAAGAAAATTGCTGGCATCATTCCTGGACAATAAAACATTCACAGTGGAACTAGGAGAGATAAAATCTAAACCCTTCAACTCCCCTTGTGGGGTTCCGCAGGGGTCATCGTTGAGTCCAACGCTGTTTAACTTGTATGTAGCACCACTAGCTGGAATCATCAGGGCATGTGGCTTCATTCCCATGTCATATGCAGACGACACACAAATTGTGGTCTCAATCAAAGATGACACCTCAGACACTGCAGATAACTTCAAAAATTGCATGAAGCAGGTCAGCCAGTGGATGGAGCAAAAAGGCCTAAAATTGAACGGGGACAAAAGCGAAGTTATGCTATTGGGAACAAATACAGCAATCTGGTCTCCAGATTGCTGGCCTGCTGATCTTAGCAGCTGCCCATCACCGGTGACCAAAGTAAAAAATCTAGGCATCTTGCTAGACAATAGACTCACTTTTGATGCCCAAACCAACAAATTAGTATCCACTATGTGGTTTATTCTAAAAATGATCAGGAATCTAGTGCCGTACATCCCCATGGATTCCCATAAAACGGTGGTGACCACCTTAGCTCTGTCAAGACTTGACTACGGTAATGCACTATATGCCGGGATGCAGGCCCAACACCTGACCAAATTACAACGCCTGCAGAATTCGGCAGCAAGGTTAATACTAAATATCCAGAGATCAGAGCACATGTCGCACCATCTAGACACCCTACACTGGCTCCCCTTGGCAAAACGTATTAGGTTTAAATCGCTGCGTCTAACATATAAGGCGCTCCAGGGTTCGGGATCTTTGTTCCTTAGAACTCACCTCAAGCCATATGTTCCCACAAGAGAACTATGGTCTAGCCAGGCAAAACTGATACAAGTCCCTAGGTTCAAACAAACTAGATGGGGAGCAGAAGCTTTCTACTACACGCAGCTAAAGATTGGAATCAACGCCCCCTCGCTATCAAGAACTGTACCTCTCTGATGTAATTTAAGAAATCAGTAAAAACATGGCTGTTTAACCCCCAATAAACCAGCTCTCACCAGTTTTTCAGGGTACCATGTCTTTTTTTCTGCAGTGCTAAGACGCCCAAGGGCATATGAGCGCTTTACAAAACCACAAATCAAATCAAATCAAATCAAATGGAGAAATCTGAAGGTAGAGCGATGCTGGCATCTCATCCTCTGAAATGTTTTTCTTTGGGTCATCCTGTGATTTGTGGAGTTAGACATTTGGTTAAATAAGTCTGGGTCCGAGAGTAGAAAGGTGATACAAATGGGTAGCTCTGCTTAAGAAACAAGAAAATCAAAGCTCCGGTGGTGGAGGGAGCCAATAGAGAAACATCGCCGTGCGGAATGACGTCCTGACCGCCGGACAAATCATGATGCCCTAAAAAGCCCATCACACTGTAGCGGAGAATCCAGCTACCTGGAGATGGCAGAAGCACTACTGCGGAAAGCAAAACCACAATCCCTGTCTGCACAATGTGGTCCTGACCGCTATGGATCCAGCTCTTCAAGCCCTTCCACTGCTGTATCTCATCCACTACCAGCAAGTAAGACATTGTTGCGCTCAACACCGCAGGTATTTAAAACACATCTCAGCATACAACCACAACACACAACTGCTGTGCTGAAATACTGTTCCTGTCCACATCAGACAATCATGTGGGGACAGGAACATATCCCCCAGTGTACTCATACGTGTCCTGCCTGATAAAAATCCCCACCTCACATCCGGGTCACCCATCAACCACAAAATCACGGCAATGTCCCGGGCAAGTCACTGCAGCGGTGAAGATGCGGGAATACATGCAAACAGTTTATTAGGCAGGCATGGGCATTCTGGCCAGATTCATGGGCTCCACTTTCACCCTAACCACAGTACGCTTCCCACACCCATTCGGGCACATGCTATGTGCCCCTCCTGTGCCCTCCCCCTGCATTATTTACCAGCCAGGTGTGGCTAGACCTCTCACCTCACACATCAAAGGGCAAGGTAGATTGACTGGGAAGGTGGGGGTGAAGATGAACACCACGCAAAGAAGGTCAGGAGATAGACAACCCTCCTCCCCACAACCTACCTTCCACTAATGTGAATCAAACAGAGTATAATTAAGAAATGAAAACTCACACTGCATGTAAACAACCAGGGAAATGTTCACACTGCCTAAAAGTCCCTCAGAAAGACCCCACACTGACACTCTGCCACATACACATACCATAGGTCAGCAGCAATGGAGGACAATACATGTGCTAGCCCAAAGTGAAGTGGACAGTGCTGGAAAGCCATGGAACAAGCCACATAGAACATGTACATCACATGCAAGAGGAGGAACATATCACACCACCCTTAGGCCCTCAAATCAGACATGGGTGGCACAGTGCAGGAAATTAAACCACAGTGACCTCTGTGCGACAACTCAGGGATACAGCATGGCAAGCCATGCATAGGCACAAGAATAATAGGAAGTGTAAGAAGGCATACAGTGACAAGCCCCACATCTGTGTCAACTTACTTCACATATGTATGCCAGCAGCACAACACACATGGCTCATGTCACACACCCCGACTGTTCAGTACAAGTAGGACCTTCACACATGCCCCTCATCTACCCACCTCACACCTGCTACACTCAACACCTGTGAGTAACACACATAATGGTGCAAATGATGTCCTGTGAGTTCACTGACAACCAATCATTCACCCTGGGGTGCATCTACAAATGTCAGACTCACACTCAGGGATGCCTGACCCAAAAACAATATCGAAACACAAATCTCACAATAAAACATCCACAGAAGTCCAACAAGACCAGCCTGTGCAGCCAAACAGTGGAAAGGCAATGTGACCCTAGACAGAACAGGAATGCACAACATTGACACTCAGGACCAATGCACAGACACCATACCACAATACAAACAAGAATTGACTCCTCAAAAAACAATCATGAACAATAACTTGAATCAAGGGGACAAATCAGCTAACACACACATACACATCACACCATTCAGCAAGTGAACATGGTGTCATAGTGTACCACAAGCATGCACATGCACAAACCTGACAAGTGACAGGCCACAAATAAGAGGACAAACACCTGTTGTTCACTCAAAACAAGTTCATGAACATGAATCCACATTGCTGCATGTGACAAACTCACAAGAAATGCACACTTCACATGCAACACACATATTAATGTATCACAATGCACAAACTACTCACACACAATGTAATACAAATAGAACATCACACACACATTGCACTCATCAGTAGAAAGAGCCAACACAGGCCAAACACTGCATACATCCACAACAAAACCACAGCAGATGCACATACCAATCCATCACATAGCAAACTCAGCTGGACATCAGGGGGATGCACACCAAGCAAGTACAAAGCAACATACACTGACAGCACTGCATGAACACCAAGCTGTGTGTGCACAACTACAAAACCAGTAGCACACATATCTGAGTGCCCCACCATGAACTCCCACAACACAAATCATCAAAGCATACAAATAACATCACACGCAGGAAGGGCAGCAGTACCTCAGCAAATACACATACAGCTTAGCCTTCACCCACAGATGCACAACTCAGGGAAACCCAGATGCAAATAATATGACTAGAGGACAGTGCTGCTCAAACATATGCACTGCACATGACCAACCGTAACTGCAAACTAGTGGAAGAAAATAACATGAAACTATTTTTGAAACTGCCCTGAGTGGCACATTGGTCCTCTACACAGATCATCCTCACACAGTATAGTGCCACACTATGAAGAGGTGTGGAGGCTAACATACTGTCAAGTCATGGGGTGGAAGACATGAGACTGAAGAGGTGTGTACATCAGTATTGGACAGGTGAGGAGTGTACAGTCCACAAACACATAGAGCAGTAACTCACAATGTGTAGGTATCAGAAGCCCCTATAAGGAATGGTATGACTCTTCATACCAGATACTATACTGGAGCCAAAAATGGGTCAATTGACAGCAATCAACGAGAAAACTCACAAATAATGTCAATGTGGCTGAGCAGGTCAGCACAATGAGCAAAAACAGAAACAAGACACTTGGCTGATCATCAAAACAAAACACAGACTTTGCAGTCACACACTCTGCATACTCACATCTGGCAGCAACAGGTAGGTGTCCCCCAGGAGTGCAAGGAGACACAGACACACTGCACAGTGCTCAACCTACATCTCCTACATGTGCCCACAATCTCAAACACATGGCTGACAATTTAAACAAACAGGCACTCAGTACCTGGGTCATACATGTGTGTAGTTGGTGTGAGAAATTAGCCTGGCATATGATGTCCACTAGTTCTAGTGGGCACCTTGTACCAGTCTAATCGAACCTTATTGATGGTGGTTGTAAAGTCAACCTTATAGAAAGCTATCCTAGTGGTAGCATGAACCAGAAGTCTTCAGGCTAAGACTTCAGTAGGCGAGTTAAACAAGTTGTTTTACCGTATGTAATCCCTTGAATACCAAATGAAAGGACACCACACAAGGTATATATCAAATATATGTATTTAATCTAAACACAACCACTCTGCACTCTTTATGAGGTCAGAGGTAAAAATACAATACAAGTCACACAGTTATTATACGATAAGTTGCACAGTATACGTTATGCCCTAGGGGCCTCACAAACCATATACTAAGAAAGTGGTATGAGTACCACATGAGGGTAAGAAAGCAAGCCTGGGGCCTGTGGGATCGCTGGGGCTACACTAAACAACCAAAGGTTAGGAAGCAGGAGGCCCACGGGAGACGCTATGCAGTGTCTAAACCCGGATGCGGCTACCATTGACTTTCTATGGGAAACGAAGAAATTACAAATATGCAATTTAAGGACACTTTCGGATAGACTAGGATGGAACCCTTTTAAACTAGGACACTTCAAGAGTCAAGACCCACGGGAGCACCGGAGTACTTGTGTTACCTCACTCAGGGAAGCCGGGTGCATAGGTGTCTTTTCGTGTCGGGTAATGTCGTCGTTTTCTATGGAGAGATGCAAAGAAGTGGTGCAGGTGACCAGAGGAAAAGTGTCCGGGTGGATCCAAGGGTGGATTGGAGATGTGAAGAACCTAAAAGAAGAGGAGACAGAGTCTGAGTCACTAGCCAGTGACCAGGAAGGTACCAGGAAGAAACAAGGCGATGCCGGGAGCTTGAAGGTGAAGAAGGTGAGTTTGTCTCTTCAGCCACGAGGTCCAGGAGGCATCGACGATGACCAGGCACTGGATTTGAGCTGTCCCACAGTGGATCCAGATGACTGCAGTGTCGGTATCCAGATTAGACCCAACAAGCCTTGGCAACTGCAACCCACGCAGGATGTCAAGATTGGCTCTGTTGCAGACCAGCATAGTCTGTGGTGCTTCTCCTTTTTAGGGTAACTGGAGCAAGCCTGGAGCAACCAAGTCAGCAAATTAAATTCAAGATGGCATCTTCATGGGGCACACTAGCCAATGGGCAAGGTACCAGGAAGACACGCCACTCTCAAATGCAAAGGCGGAGCCCACGGGACACTCGCGGAGTGTGGGGGCCTGGGCTTTTGTGCAAATGGTGCTCGGGGATGGGGCTTCTTGTACCCCAATGCACAACTTGCTGAGGCTTCAGGAAAGGAGTGCAGGTAGAAAAATGCAGTATGTCCAAGATGTCTGGTCACAGTTCGCTCATGTCTGCCATGGGCCTCAGCTTTGCTGTGGATGTGGATCGGGGTCAGAGAAGTCTGAAAGTCCAGTTCTTGAGTCACAGAGTCTTCGGGTTCCAATGGGAGCCTTGAAACTGCAGACCAGTGAATTTGCTGTTGGTGCCTGTTTGCACAGGGTGGTCACTCCTTAACCACAAGGGAGATGTCTTCTGTCTTCCAGTCAGAATGGAATGTCGAAGGTCCAAGATATGTCTTTCAAAGATTCATCCAGGATAATCTAAAGTCCTGGGGACACAGCTCCTATACTTATACTAAGAAAGGGGGCTGGATTACCTGACTAGGTCCCTCCTATGGGTGGACCTGAGAAGGCGTGGTTACACCCCTTTCCCTTTGTCCAGTTTCGCACCAGAGCTAAGACTGGAGTGCCCCACTAACTGGTTTAAACCGGGCTATGCATGGAGCACCTTGTGTGCCCTAGGCTGTGTCTAGAGGCATTCACTGAATGCAGCCCTCCCTGCCCCAATACACAAAAACCCTGTCTGGGGAGGTGCCAGCACCTCCCTGGACAGGAAACCTATTGTCCAGGCCTCCCCTGCTGGAATTTCGTCCAGCAACAGGAGGTCAGACTCGTGTCTGTGGCAGCAGTATCCATTTTGTGATGCTGAGGCTCTCTTTAACTTTAACCGGGTAAAGCAGTAACTTACATGTCTTTTCCCTTTAGAAGGGTGGAATGCTACCCCCGCCGCCAGAATTGGCGGGGGGGGGGTAGTATTACAAAGTGTTTGACACCTTACACTACATGTTTTGATAAAGCCAAACCAAAGTTAGCATTAACCGCGAGGATTATAATGCACTTAGGAGTATATGGTATGGCTATATCATAGAACAGCTATGAGGAGATGGTTCCGAAAGCTGCAGAGTGGCTCAGCTCATACTAGGGCACCCTCTCACATAAAACCAAGCACTCCGCCTCCAGGATTGTTTAGGGCTACCATAGGAGTGGTTTATAGGTATTTATGTGTCTATATATAAAGGTAGATATAGGTATACTATATCTAAGTAAGAGGTGATTACACCACCTTAACCAGGCTGTGTGAACAGACCTGTGGTGTCAGTTTGTAAGGCAAACCAGGGGTGGCACAATACATGCTGCAGCCCCTGGTAGGCCTAGGGTGCACCTATGCCCTGGGTACCTATGGTACATTATACAGGGGCTCACAAGGGTGACCCAGTAACCAATCTGGTATGTACCTAAAGTACATGGAGTCCATTTTATACAGAAAGCAGATAGTCTGGGGCCCTTAATAGCAGGGTCCCAGGCCAACTAAGTCGAAAACCAGCAAAACATCAGGAAAAAAGTGGGGGTAACCATATAGTCAGATTCCACCTTCCTACAGTTGGCAATGCAGGGGAACACACACTTCAACACTACTGACAATGACAGGCCATTCACACTGTATTACTACTCAAGTGCACACATTCTAATGTGCCCATGTGACTATGAAATCAGGCACACACAAGATGACTACACACCAACTTTGCTGTGCACGCATCAAGAAGGAGCCCACAGAAATCCTGGACCCTGGCCACACAACAAGTAATTCTGTGGATAGCACTCACCTCTGTACTGTTATTGCATCCTGATATGACGTGTACAATTTAGCAAAATTGAGCACAGAATGATTAGGAGAAGAGTAAACCATCACAAACAACAATCATTGCACCCTCAAGCCTCAAACTCAAGAAGAGCAAAAGTGCTTGTTACCTCTGTAAAGCTCTGAAAAGAGTAAAACAAGCAATTGTCAATGTTAAAGTGGCATACAGAGCATGTGTCACATGAACCGATACCCATACATAAAACCTTTTATTTAGCAAGGACATTGACAAAGCTTAGAACAGGAGTAACTGTCTTTATTACATAATAACCAGATAGGCATCAACACTGACAAACAGCAAGACCATTGACCGGTCCTGATTCAAAGTATGTACATGTGTGCATGAGAAACTGCACAGGGAATGGGCATCCAAGGTGACAAACAGCAAGGCCATTGGCCAGTGCAAATTCGAAGTATGCACATGTGTGCATGAGAACCTGCACAGGGAATGGGCATCCAAAGTGACAAACAGCAAGGCCATTGGCCAGTCCAAATTCAAAGTGTGTACATTTGTGCACGAGAAACTGCACACGGAATGGGCATCCAAAGTGACAAACAGCAAGGCGTTTGGCCAGCATAAATTCAAAGTATGTACATGTGTGCATGAGAAACTGCTAGGGAAGGGGCTTCCAAAGTGACAAACAGCATGGCGATTGGCCAATAAAAAATTCAAGGTATCGCATGTGTGCATGAGAAACTGCACAGGGAATGGGCATTCAGAGTGACAAACAGCAAAGCCATTGGTCAGTCCAAATTCAAAGTAAGTACATGTGTGCATGAGAAACTGCACATGGAATGGGCATCCAACGTGACAAACATCAAGGCCATTGGCAAGTACAAATTCAAAGTATGTACATGTGTGCATGAGAAACTGCACAGGGAATGGGCATACAAAGTGAAAAACAGCAAGGCCATTGGCCAGTTCGCAGTTCCGGTGTACACATGTGTGCATTAGAAACTGTTCAGGGAATGGGTAACACCGTCCACTGCCATGGGATTCACCCAAGCTTCCGGGCTACAAATGGGCAGTCCAGGCACTGCTGTGGGAGAGATGGTGTTGGGAGGGGGACTTTGCCTCAAATTTGGCTGTCAGTTGAACTGGTAGGTGGCTGATTGTTGGGGCCAGTTGGAGGACTGGACCTGGGAGAGAGAAGACCAGCTGAGGTAGAGGCATCAGTGACTGTGGGAGCCTGAGGGCTGCTTGGACCGGATGGCCTTGTGGTATGGGGAGGCAGAGACATGCTGCTGTTAGACACAGTATGTGAAGGTAAATGTTGAGGGCTGGGTTTGAACTTCTTGGGGATTCGATAGCTCATAATAGCCTTGCCCTGGGTGGGAAGTGAGGTGGGCACAACAGCCACACTCTCCACCAAAGATGTATCCGGTGCATGTGGCTCGCCCAGTGGGGATTTGCTGGATCGGGTGATACGCTTTGGGTGGCCTTGCCTTTTCCCCTCCATCCCTTGTTGTCCAGGTGAACACCCCCACTTTGCTCTCCTGTCACAGCTTCACAGGGGTGTGGGTGGGAGTTGAGGTTGTGGGTGAATGTGCCTTAGAGAAGTGTTTGCGCTGAGTCGTTGCAGGCACCAGGTTCAAAGCAGACAGGGCAACTGTTTGTTTGTCTGTGGGAGCAGGTGTGGGGCTGGGGGTGCCCTTGGATGGGGGTGATTCGGATGAACATGAGGTTGAAGCCTGCTTCTTGGCCTGATGCCCCTGAGTGTCCCATGATGGGCTTTTGCCTTTGCGCTCCTGTGTGCCTGTTTTGTATTTTGGGGATGGTGTCTGTGGTCTGGGCCACTTGGAGTGCTGCTGTTGTGTGCTGTGTGTGGAGGACTTGGTGCCTGAGAGCTGTGGCATGTGGGCACTGGCAGGATGGTTGCTGAAGGGACTGGAGCTGGACTGAGAGCCTGTGACAGCTGAATGGCTGCCGTCACTGTGGAGGACAAAGGCTGGACAGTTCGGTGTAGCCCATCCACATCAGAATGAATGCCCTGCATGAAGGCAACTACCTGTGCCAACTTCTTGTCATGATCCTGGAAGGCACTCAGGAGAGCAGCCTGATCCACACACAGCTGGTGCAAAAGGTCCACCACCTTCACACTTAGGGCAGCAGGGGAGACAGGGGTAGGGGTAGCGGTGCCTGGGGGAAGGAGATTTTACTTTTCTTAGGACTGCAGGCATGGACAGCACTTGTGGGATCATCCGGGAGGGTGGGCACTGGAAGATGTGTGGTGGAAGAAGAGGCAGATTTAGAACTGCCTGTGCCTGCCATCACCGAGCAGTCACCATTGGAATCTGATGATGTTGAGTTTGGTGTTTCAGGGCGTGATTCATACAGAACATGCCTGTCCCCCTCCGAGGTGCTGGTCACATCAGTGTCAGTGAGCTCATGTGTAGCAGTCGTGTCAGAAGCTTCCCCACTGGTGTTGGTCCCCTGTCCTTCAGTGCCCTCAGTAGATGCTGCAAGGGACAGAGACATAGGTTCAATATAGTGCTATACTCACAAACATCATATGCAAGCAAAGCACAAAAAATAGAATATTATACCCCCATGTTGCCATCCACCATGTGCAGTCCGCATGTGCAACCTTTATGCATTCACTAAATTGAGGGGAAAAGAAAAATCTTGATGGCCTTCCTAAATTCCAGATAATTGTTAAGGCCACGGATCTGCACAGGGCGGCGTGAACTTTTCGTATCCTGGGAACCACTGCCAAATGCTGGCCCTGTTAGCAAAGGGGCTGGGATGGAACATACGGCGAGAGAAGGTTGGCCAAAATAGGAGGGTTGGCGGATTTCAAAACCTTAAAAGAAGTACATAAGGCCTTAAATTCAATACTCCTGGCCACAGGTAAACAATGAAGACGACGGATGGCTCTGGACACAGGACAAAACTTGGGCAGACCTAGAAGTGTTCCTGCTGCTGCGTTCTGTCCCCTTTGCAGCCTCAAGACCTCCGCTTTGTTGGACCCTAAATAAAGGGAGCAGGCATAATCAAGTCTGGACAAAACCATCGCCTGAATGATGATCTGGCAAGTAGAGGCGTCAAAAAATCCCAGCAATGGTCTGAGCACCCATAGAAATCCAAAGCAGGTCCCTACTGTTTTTTTGGTTTGGACTCGATAATTTAGGGATGAGTCCAGCCAGACTCCTAAGTTTTTTGCTACCTGTTTATGGGGCGGTGGCTTGCCCAGGCTGACTGGCCACCAGAGATCACTCCAGTTAGCAGTCATCCACTCGGCCACTGATGCAAGGTCGCCCTGAAATTTAAGGGCATCTTGCCTGGTGTTATTAGAGAGTGCCACCACCATCTGAGTATAATCAGCATATGAGACCAAAGTCAGGCCCCTACATACGGCTACAGCAGCCAGAGGTTGAACATAGATGTTAAATAGTAGGGGACTGAGGGAGGAACCCTGTGGCGCCCCTTGTTTGATGCAATATTCGCCAAAAGCAAACGGGGGAGCAGATACTGAGAATAACCTCTATTGAAGAAATGAGGTAAGCCATTCCAGTGCCAGGCCCATGATTCCTACCTCCTCAAGGCATCTCAGCAGGATATCGTGAGACACTGTATCAAATGCGGCGCTTAGATCCAGCAGGATCAGCGTAGACGTTTGCCCCTCATCCATGGCCGACCAAAGGTATTCTGTCACAGCCCGGAGAGCTGACTCCGTGCTGTGACCTGGCCTAAAACCATTTTGGGTGGGATCCAGTATATTGTTTAGGGAAAGAAAGTCCGACAGGAGGGAGTTCACATATGCCTCTGTGATCTTTGCTGCCCGGGGAAGCAGAGAGACAGGGTGATAACTTTCTGATTTCGTATGCACGAGCAAAGGTTTTTTGAGTAATGGAATTACCTTAGCCTGTTTCCAAGCCCTGGGAACCATGGCTGTACTAAGGGACCTATTGCTCACCTGATTCAGAAAGGGTGAGATAGTCGGCAGCACTTTCTTAAATTGGTCTAGTTTAAAAGGATCTCCCGGGGAGCCTGACTTGATCCTACTGCAGAATGCAAGCAGCTGATCGGCCGAAATCGGTGGAAAGGTATGAAGAATATTTGGCCTTAAACAGCAAGGTGCCACCCGTAAGTTTCTGTGAGTGGTCGTGAAAGATCTGTAGATATCATCCATCTTTTTAACAAAAAAGGTAGCCAGGTCCTCACACTGCTTATTGGACTTAATGGTGGACCCGCGCTAGTTTGCTGGGATTGCAGATTGGCAAGTATTAAAAATGTGCTCTTAGAAGGATTAGCACTCTCGCGGATTTGGTTGGAGAGAAAAGCTGCCCGTGCCTGATGAATGGCTTTATGATATCTTTAAATTGCTGCCCGGTAGATGTCTTTGGCCACCGGGCTGAAATCTCTTCTCCATATCCGCTCTAATTTCTTACAACCCTTGCACATATCAGCGAGTTCAGTCTTAAACCAAGGTCTTGTTTTAGTTTTACGATTGACTGATCATTTCGTCTGATTAGACTGTCTAATGGATGCCTTATCCAGAATACTAGAATATCCTATGTGCCTCGTTAGGGTCTTTTGGCAAATTTGGCTGAGTGGCCAAGAGACAAGCCTCAAAATGATCCCAATCCAATTTATGCCAGGGCCATTTCAGGGAGGTCGACGACCCTCGGACGGGGCAGAGATGACAACATGCAGGGACAAAGAGACCAAATAGTGATCCATCCATCCATTCCTAATGGGTGCGCACATTGTGATTTGTGATATATTAGTAAAATAGGGTCCATTAAATGACCTGCAATATGTTGTGCTCTGAAGCACAACTACAGTTGCACATTGGTGGCAGTTGTGTAGTTGTCACCAATTTTACGTTGTGCCCAGCACACATCTATAAATGCACACTAACATGATGCTGCTCACTGCTGTTCACTGCCAGGTGATGTCCATGACACTCTTACTGCAGCATATGTCACCCGTCCTCCATCTCATCTTGCAACATCAAGGGTCATTGTATTAAACACATGAGAAACTACCTGTTGTAAAAATGCATAACAGCTCCACTCAACACAGAGGCCACTTTGAAGCCATTGCATTGCACTAGAGATATCACAGAGCTCCCTGCTGGCTCAGGGTTCGGATTCATGCAGTCACTCACACCCAAAGTCACTTAGTACAATACTCACCCCCAACTTGCTGCTGATCGGCCGTCCAGCGTCCATCCAGCTCAGACTGCGTCACTGCCAAGATGTGGGCCATTAGTGGTGTCATGCTCCTGCGAGCCAACCTGCCACTCTGAGGGAGCACCCCCAGCGTCATCTCTGCCATGTTTTTGCTCAGGAGGCAGATGTCTTCCCACCTCTTGTGACAGTGTGTGTGTCGTCTGTTGGAGACACCCAGAGCCCACACCTTGTGTGCAATGGCCCTCCATATGGCCTTACGCTGGTGGATCTTAAGCTACAGGCATGGGAGAGAAAAAGAGGACGTTTCAGTGACACTGTGTTATGTACCACTGTGTCTAAGTACATGAGCATGAAAAAAACATAGCACACCAATGCATAAATGTTGAGCAGAAGCCATACTGCATGACACATAGTACACATGCATTGGATAATCTCATTGAAATGTATGCATGTATGATGATGGATACAGTACCTGGCCATCTCATACACATGTGGAGTGCCAGCACAGAAACCAATATGGAGAAGACCTTCATCTGTGATGCAATAGGTGAGTGGGCAATACACACAACACATTTGAAATGATGTGTTAGATCAGACTCACTGTGTCCTACACTACACACTCCTCTATGTCCTTGGCCAGTGAATGGCTACCTGTGTCACAGAGGTCACTTTTAGGGCCATGAACTTACTTTCTCACACTATTCTCACAAGGTGTATGCCTATCGTGTGCAATCCTCAGGCCCAAGATAGCTCATTGAGAAATAGGGTAGCATATAACACATATGTTTTACTCAGTCCATTTACTGATGGTTGCTTGTTATATTGGGCAGTATCTGTGCAGGCCAGGGGGACTAAAATGTGGGCAATCAGAAAACTTCCCATTCATGTACTATATAAGAGGGCAAAAAGTGCCTACACATGTGAGACAGAATAAATAATGAAAACAATGGAAGGATGATATCTGCAAATTACATTTATCTGATGTCTCCTAGGTGAATTACCACCAAGAGTGTTACACATAGGCGTTTGACTCTGGTGCATAATGCACACATATCCATGGGGGCAATATGAAAACTGTATACATATCCTTCAGTTGTCTCTGGATGAAATACATTGGTAATGTCACAAATTAACATGTGAAAAACTCAGGGACTATGACATCAGATAGCACAGGGAATGTTTTTACTGACTTCAACTGTACAACCAACAGTGTTACTGTATGCTTGCAAAAACAATGCATGGCCCACCCATCCTTTAATGCAGGGATGGATCTGTGGAAATAAGGCTACACACCCCTTTGACATGAAGTCAGCATGCTAGGCAGTGTATCACACATTTAAATTACCCAGTCTCAGACCAACGTATTTTTCTTGCTGAAGAAGAGCTATAGAAATGTCCATGTTGCCTTCCTCCCCAAATACTCAAGTGCAATTCTGACTGGGCCATGTATGGAGCATGGTATATGGAAAATAAGGATGCATGCACATTAACTTGCTATCACAGGCACATATTACTGCAGAGCAATATCATGTGAGCACTATCACACTTTCACTCTGTAACACTTACCAGTACATCAGGCACACCACATAGCCTCCCATACTGTGATAGCACCTCGTCCACCAGGACCTCCAGCTCCTCTGTGGTGAAGGGACGGGCCCTGATGTTCTCAATTCTCGCCATCACTGGGTCCAGGAGACAGGGACAGCTGCAGTTGTTGGCGAAGAATGGCATGCAGCCGTGCCTGGATACAATTGAAATGTGTAGCTCTCTTACAGACATATATAGCCCCCTTGGGCTGTTTTAGTGGTACTCAGCTGCTGCAATAGGTTTTCCTGGTCAGCATGTTTCAAATCTAACCAATGACCGGGACCGGGGTGGCAGTGCATGCCTACCGCGGGTTTTAAAATAACCCTGGGCGTAGTTCGCGGAGTCGGACTCCGCGGAGCTACGCGAAGACGTAGTTGCACTCCGCGAACTACGCGTAGCTCCGCAGCCATGCGGAGTTGCTTGCTGGGCCCGTTCGCGTGCCGTTTTTTGTCTTCGGGAGCGCGGTGCGCTTGTTCGGGGCGTTGCCTGCATGCTCGGGATGGCTAGCGCGCTAAATTACCCCAGAGGTTTGTCCCGCCTGCTTGCGTTCCCTTATTTCCTGTTCCGGGTCACAATTAACGTGGTCGCGTTGTGCAAGACATGTTCGGGAACTCATCTTCTCGTTCGCACTACAAAAGTGCGTGATCGCGCTAAATATCGCGCGAACCTACCCATGCGGTCGCGATGGGCGCAGCCATCTTGGATCACACACTCTGGCTATGGTTTTGGGCCTACTTTTGCATCTTGTTGAAATCTCTTTAATCCTTGTCTTTTTACCCACTTTTTCAAACTTTCTTTAGTTATTACCTATTTCTCTCTGTGCCTAGGTTTATATTTTTCATTTTATTTCTACTTTTACAACTTTTCTATTGCTTTATTTTACTTCCTTCTTTTACCTTGCTTCTTCTTTCCCCTACCTTTTTGTCTTGAACTTTTCTTCTCCCCTCCACCCAGAACCATGGTCAAGGGCGCCAGCAGCAGCGGCGGCTCAAAGGGCAAGGCGCCAGTGCCCCAAAAAACCCGGCTGCCTTGCGGCAGAATGCGCCCCCTAGGGGTGAGGCCCCGCCAACTTTTTGGGGAGGAGGAGGTGGCTGCCCTGGTGTTTTTTATCCAGCGCTACCTCCCCTTGATGTTGGCAGCAGGTGGCAGGCCCGGCTCCGGCTACCACCATATTGAGGAGCGTCTCCGGCGGTGGGTGAAGGTGCGCCGGGCAGTCTTCCGCTGCTCCGGTATCCGGCGTACCCACCATCAGCTGACCCACCGTTGGGCAGACATTTTGGACCGGGAGCAGGACCTGTTGGACCTGCTTGGCGTCGAGGTCGTGGGTCTTGGTGAGTGGCTACCCAAAAAAAAAAGTGTGTGTATAATATATATCTCTATAGTAGTATAAGTATTGTTATTGTATCTTTGTAAATCTTGGCTGAATAAGTAACGCGATGACTGGTGCTCCTAGTTACATTTCCGATGTATTCCGTTATTATATATCTACTGTAATTGTATGACACTGGTCTGTGCTGCGCTTCTTCATCTTCACTGACTCTTGCGTGTTCAATTTGGCGCTAGATTTTGCTGTTTATTGGTGTGAGATTTTCTTTATTGTAGAGAATTGAAGTTAGTTAATGCTATTAATAGAGTCTTGTCCTTCCTTTGTCCGTCAGTGAAATAGCCGTTGATGGATAATTGTACGTGTTTGCAATGCATATTGTATCATTTTTTTTTCACGGCCTTCTCTTCTGCATGAATCCTCCTCTGGCAATGAATGCAAAAGTTACTTTGTTCTTCTTACCTCAGCCAGGGCCGGATTTAGGCATGTTCAAGCTGTGCAACTGCACAGGGCCACCAAACGCCAGGGGCAACCCCACCAATATATATTCTTAATTTAATAATCCTCGGAGGATGGATACATATTTGCGTGGCGGCCCCTGGCAGGGATTTGGTGCCTCCCGCTCTGTTCCACTTCCAAACACCCTGACTCCCCCCTCTTCACTGGCCTCCGTGCTCCGCCCCGACCTCCTCTTCCGGGCCCCCCACCTACGCTCCCTGGCCAGGAGTCCAGGACCACCATGAGCCTAGAGCCGCCCCTGCCTCAGCCCTCCATAGAACTGATGTAGTTTGTTTATTGAGTGGGTAGGGCAGCAGTAGCATTCAGTCAGTAGCAAAACAAATTATGATGCCATGAACGTACAATTTCGTGTTAGTATGCACAAAGTTAAGCATGTCTCCTCCTTGTGATCTATGCATTTTGCTGGCAAAAAATGAAAAAGAAATGGCTACTTACAGATAATTGATTGATTAACCCATTCTTGAATCGGTGGTGTTGTTCAGGTCTTACTGCCTCTGTGTTACTTAGTAATCTGCAATCAGAATGTTTATGGAAAATTTGATTTGTTTTCTCCAAGTATATATACACTGGTCAGTGAATCATGCAAGGCAGTAGTCATTTGGTAGACCAATGTTTGTTTCTTTTAATGTTGTAGCAGTAGTTTTTGAAATGCTGTCTATGTTTCACAGCACTCAATGTTTTCCTCTTTCTTTATTATTATTTCTTACATGAACCACAGAACCCAGGGGCAAGCAGAAGACTGGGACCGAGTCGGCGGGTGAACGCGAAGAACCACAGGCACAGAGCTCCTCTACTGAGGATCCTGCTGCTGTCCCCAGTAAGTCCAACAGTGTTTTCTTTTGGAACAATGATATTTCCCTAACTTTCTAACGGAGCTTTTTTTCCAACCGATTAATGACATTTCACCTAACTAAATTTTGACAAATGCTTGTTTGGTTTTATGTTTTCAAAATTTTGGGTATTACTATCTGTCCCTGCCTTTCTGTTCCTTGAAAGAGCCTCTCCTATGACTCTCTGTGCTACTACTAGACTGTCTGTAGGTAAGCTTGCCCTGTTGCCCACTCTTTAGTTAAGGTATTAATCTTTTCAAAAAATCTGTGATAGAATAGCGGAAGGCACAGGGTCCACT